>NC_082717.1:8858962-9031462 GCF_030144855.1 Hypanus sabinus
CAATCAGACTGACGTTTAGCCACTCACAATGAAAGATAGATCTGAATGCCCAATCATATTTGTGTCAAGATCACTGACAAGCATAGAAAGCAATTATGCACAGATTGATCAAAAGGCCCTTATTCTAATATGGGGAGTGAAGAAGTTCCACCCACAAAAGTTCCCTCTAGTAACAGATCACCAGCCTCTTGTGTCCATTTTCAATTCCAGGAAGGAAATCCCAGTAATGATGTTTGTGAAGAAAAGGCATTTCAGGATGTATATTGTATACATTTCTCTGACATTGAAACTTTGAACTGTTGACTGCCACCCAGTTGCAACGTTGGGCACTTTTCCACAGAGTTCACTCTTATGACAGTGTTCAAGGCTACCAACCAACACAGTCAAGATGAAGAGTCTTGCCTGGAGCTACGTATGGTGGCTGGGAATAGATCGACAGATTGAAGGTAAAGTTTAAAATGCACCCCCACTGGTCCTGTTACACCTGTGAGAGTGGCAGTCATCACCATGGCAAAGAGTACATATTGTCTTCACTGGGCCATGGAGTCCATGAATGTTTCTGATTGCTGTGGATGCTCATTCGAACTGGCCGGAGGTTATACCTATGAAGTCAACCACATCAGCAATGACTGTCTCCACTGTTAGGACTATCTTTGCCAGAAATGGCTAGTGAATGACATCGGACCACAATACACATCAGAAGAGTTTAGACTATTCATGAAGAAAAATGGAATCAGATATTTGAAGTCAGCTCCTCACCACATAGCAATGAATGGATTTGCTGAAAGGTTTATCCAAACCTTCAAGAAGTCCATTAAAGCGATGGACAAGGAGGACATTTCTCTACAGCACAAGGTAGACAATTTCCTTTTTGTGTATTGGAACTCTGTTCATGCGATGACGAATTAAACACCTGCAATGCTGTTCATGAGCAGGAATCTGAGATCTTGCATAGACCTCCTGAAACTAGATCTATGGAAGGAAGTACAGGATAAACAATTCAGCCAGTTGCCAGGTGAATCAGCAAAGAGCTTTGAGGTTGGGCATGAAGCCCCAGAAGACAAATGGTCACACAGTTGGAATAGCTACAAGGACTGGACCGCTGATGTACACAGTGGATATTGGAGATCAGACACGGAAACAGCACGTGGACCAGATACTGGATGCCCATCCAAAGAACACACCTAAATCGACTGCATCCAACACGATGGACACATTACAGCCACTGGAGTTACCTCACTAAAAGCAACGTGGCACTTGGAACAGAGAAAGTTAGCTTTGACAAGACACCAGACCAACCTGATGTCACTCCACAGTCCAAAGGTGCTATCCTGGAAGAAGCAAAATGCCACCCAAAAGATTGAATCTTTGGCATAGTGAAATTAGTTAGGGACTGTTATTGTAAAATCATGTTTATTTGAATATGGTTTGTTAAAGGGAAGTTGAATGTTCTGTAACATTACAGTTTTAGATTACATTAATAAAGGAGGAGAGAGCATAATGTATGGATCAATTTCTTTTAGAGCAATGACTTATGTATGGACTGATACCTTACCTATGCACACTGATCTGCTCTCTCTCTCTTACTGCAATGTGAATACACCAGTTAAAGCTACCTCTCCACGTGCCTGCTTTTATTTTAATTGACATGTAGTTGCACATACACAACAAATGCCATACTGTAATTCCCTCCCTCCTGACCCATACACCGTTCCCCTCACCTGGTTTCACTGATTACTTGCTAGCTTGAACTCCTCTCCCTCTCCCCACCCACCACAATTGTATTCCAGCTTCTTCCCCCTTCCTTTCCAGTCCTGATAAGGACTCTCATCTCCGTTTGTTTCCCTCCATGGATACTGCCTGATCAACTGAGATCCTGCAGCATTTTGTGTGTGTTGTTCTGTTCATGTGGATGCTGACCTTGGTGACTGGCATGCTGCCAGGGCCAGTCACAGTGATACAGGGGTGTGCCAAAGTTATGCAGTGTCCTGGGCTCCCATAGTTCAGTGCCAGCAACATTTTCCAGCAGCTGCATAGAGTCATAAAACCCTACAGCACAGAAGTAGGTCCTTTGCCCCAACTAGACCATGTCAAACTGTTATTCTTCCTTGACCCATCGACCATACCTGGACCACAGACCTCTGTTTTTATCTGCGTTCTTTTCTTAAATAGTGCAGTCAAACCTGCATTTACCACTTCCACTGCCACCTCGTTCCACACTCTCATCATTCTCTGAGTGAAGAAATTCCCTTACATGTTCCCCTTAAATATTTTCCCTTTCACCCTTAACCTATGATGTCCCGTACTTGACTCACCAAATCTCAGAGCTTGCATTTACCCTAACTATACCCCTCATAATTTTGTATCATCATGTGACGTGTTGTATGACATATCTTTTCGTGACCATGATTGTTCTTGAAAAGTATTTCTGCAGAAGTGGTTTACCATTGTCTTCTTCTGGGCAGTGCCTTTACAAGATGGGTGACCCCAGCCATTATCAATACCTTTCAGAGATTGTCTGCCTTTCATAGTGGTGCTTAACCAAAACTTGTGATAAGTACCAGCTGATCATACGACCATCCACCACCTGGTCCCATGGCTTCATGTGACCCTGATCGGGGGGCTAAGCAGGTGCTACACCTTGCCCAAGGGTGACCTGCAGGCTAGTGGAGGGAAGGAGCACCTTTCACCTCCTTCAGTAGAGACGTATCTCCATCCTACCGTCCCAAATATTGTATAATTCTGTTAAATCTGTCCTCATTCTCCTATGTTCCAGGGAATAAAGTCCTAATCTTCTTAACCTTTCCCTATAATTCCACTCTATCCTTCATATAATTCAGTACATTTCTGAATATAACAACAAAAACAGTCGCTAGGTAGAGCAAATTGTTTTCCATTAAGATTATGTTACTATCAAGTGTATATCTTTAACACTGTGAAAATCTTAGAAACAATGGAACCATGAAAGATGAAAATCTGCCAAGGTTAAAGTCGTTTATTGTAAAATGCAGAATCAGAATCAGCTTTACCATCGCTGACTCTCTGAAATTTGCTGGTTTGTGGCAGCAGCCTTACAGTGCAATATATAAAAAATGCTATAAAATTACAGCAAGAAATTTTAAAAAATAAATAAGTAGCTCAAAAAGGGAGCAAATATTGCAGTAGTATCCATGGATTCTTTTTCTGTTTGGAAATTTGATGGCAGAGGGGAAGAAGCTGTTCCTGAATCGCTGAGTGTGTGTCTTATAGTTTTTTATGCTCTGTGTTTTTGCCTGATCTTTCTAATTTTTTTGTGTGCATTAGAAGGGAAGTTGGGGGTTGATGTTCCTGTACCATTTTGTTCATTTTTTGTGTGGGGAGAAGGGATTTGGGAGTTGATGATTGTGCATCTTTTTTTTTTATTTTCTTGATTTTGTGAGTATCAGGAGAAGAAGAATTTCAGAGCTGTAGCTTTTGATAATAAATGAATCTTTGACCCTTTTGAAACTTCGGGCTCTTTTATCTCCTCCCTTATGGTAGCTATGAGAAGAGGGCATGGCCTGGGTGATGGTGGGTGTGGGGGTTTAATGATGGATGTCACCTTTTTGAGGCTTCTCCTTTCAAAGATGTAGTCGACAGTGTGGAGGCTAGTACCCAAGATGGAACAAGTTGAGGTTACAACACTGCAGCTTTCTCTGATTTTGTGCATTGGCACCTCCATATCAGATGGTGATGCAACCAGTTAGAATGCTCTCCACGGTACATCTGTAGAAATTTACTCGAATCTTCAGCAATATACTATATTTCCCCACAAAATCCTCAAAAAGGCCTGTGTCAGGCAGTAGAATGGTCCTCCTATGAGATGCGGGCTGTCAGTGTTCCTGAAGGGATCCCTGATGGCCACATCTGCATGAAATGCACTCAATGTCAGCTCCTGACTGACAAGGTCAAGGAACAGGAGCTGGAGCTAGATACATTCAGGACCATCCAGGAGGCAGAAAACTTCAGAGATGAAAGTTTTACTGAGGTGTCAGCAGATGATAAGAAGATAGGTAGAGTGTCAGGTAGCGTTAAGGGAGCAAGGATTCTGTGGAAGTGCCTTGCAGATATGGAGAATGGGCAAAGGAATGATAGATGGAATTGGGAAGTGTATGCCCATGCACTTTGATAGAAGGACAATATTCTAAACACGGAGAAAATTCAAAGAGATTTTGGAGTCCTTGTGCAGGACTCCCTGTAGGTTAACTTGCAGATTGAGTTGGTAGCTATGAAGGCAGATGCAGTCTTTGCATTCATTTCATTAGGACTTGGTATATAAGAACAGACATGTGATGCTCAGGCTTTATAAGGCATTGGTCAGACCACACTTGAAGTGTTGTGAGCAGTTTTGCTATGAGCAGTGAGCCCTTTAACTTAGCACCTAACTCCCTGAAATGCCTCTGCAGAAAATCGTCACTTGTCCTACTCATGTCATTGGAACCTACATGGACCAGGACCTTTGGCTGTTTGCCCTCCCAGGTAAGAACGCCGAGGACTTCAGTCTGAGATATCCCAGACCCTGGTACCTGTGAGGCAACATACCATTCTGGAATCTTATTCTCGCCCACAGAACTCTTGTCTGCTCCCCAGACTAACGAATCCCCTATCACTACAATGTGCCTGTTCTTCCCCTGTCCGTATGAGTCACAGAGGCAGGCTCAGTACCAGTTACTGATCACTGTGACACTCCTCTGTTAGCTCACTCCACCCCCCCAATAGTATGCAAAGTAATATACCTCTTGTTGTGGGGACAGTCACTATAATACTATACACTGGCTCCTTAACCCCTTTCCCCTTCCTGACTCTCCAGTTTCCGGTGACCTGCGCCTTAGTAACTACCTCTCTGTATGTCCTATCTATAACTCCTTCAGCCTCCCGAATGATCTGGAGTTCATGCAGTTCCAGCTCCAACTCCTTAACTTGATTAGTTGGAAGCTACAGCTGGATGCACTTCTCACAGCTGTAGTGGTTAAGGACACTGGAGGTCTCCCTGCCTTCCTACATCCCCCAAGAGGAGCATTGCACTACCTTGGCAGATATCTCTACTGTCCTTGCTGAGCAGATATAAAGAAGAGTAAGCTGGAAACTCGAGATTTTCTGTCTTTGCTCTCTCTGAGTGAAGCCTTTCTTTGTTGAAGCCTTGAAGAGCGGAAACCACCACTCTGACTCTGTCCACTCAGATGACATTTCATTCTGACACTTGTCGGGCTGCCCCCAGCACATTCTTAGATTGTCTTGGTTGTTGATGCAAACGATGCAGTTCACCGTATGTTTCACATGATAAATAAATCATCCTGAATCTGTATCTGACTGGATACTTCCACCCTGGTATGACTTCTCCCCTGACCACATGAAATACCTTATCTTAAAACAGACAATTTTTCTGTTAACTCTCCACATTACATTTCTATAATGCTTTCATAATTTCCAGATTTCCTAAATCATTTGGCATCAATGAAGTAATTTAAAAAAAAATTGTAGTAATTGTTGTAATGTCGGGAAATTGGTTATGAGTCATGAGGAAAATTGCAATATCTACAAGGAATTCACTTGGAATGCATTGACAGCCAGTATTAATATTTGTCGAGCTTTATGTCCACCGCAAAACTCTTAAGCCCTCAGCCCAAAAAAATTGTGGCTCATTGGAGAGCGGAGTTCATTAATATTGTGGGACTTGTTGGATTGGACAGAAGAATTACTATTTTTCTTGTAGTTTAACTTCCTTGTGCTTGTTTGTATTTTATATAATCACCTATATAACATGGGCAGTGAGTTTTTCAACAGTTACAGCTACCTCTGTATTTTTTTCTGGAAAATTCTTGGTTTCAGTGGCTTGAATCTGGCTATTTCATTGGTTAATGCTATTGATGGAATTTATGGTTATCAGTAGTCTGGTATAAAAAGGCACACCTTCTTTATTCTTTCTTCCCCTGCCCTTTCCCTTTTTTGGTTCTCTCTCCGATTTTTCTCCTTTCTATTCCTTTGTCCCTGTAACACTTAACAAAACAATTTTTGTGCCCCATTTTTAATTTACAACAAACCTTTAAATCGCAATAGCAAAGGGATCTAACAACTTCCTTTGCCAAAGCTATTCTTACAGGAGTTATCCCAGAGCAAGAATCAATAGAAAATGATTGAAAGTATGATTTTCTTATGGGATTTATCCAGACTCAAAGTTAAGAACCTAAATCTACCGTCTCTGGAAAGGGTAGAAAGTCGGAAAAAAAATGTTTTTGGGAAATGGACACCACATTTAAAGAAACCTCCGCATAAATCATAAATAATTCAGGAAATGGTGGTTGGGCAGCGGGGAGTTTGCAGTCAGAAGCAAATGGGATTTAATACTGGCACACAAAAGAAAAGTCTCTTGTAGTTACAAAGTAACTTCTGTGGCCTCAGGATAATTCAATGCACTTTACAGGCAATGAAAATGTTTGAAGCTGTAAATCAGAAATACTGCATCTAGTTTACACTCAGCAAGCTTCCAGGAGCAGTAATGTGATAATAATGAAATAATCTGGAATTTAACAATGTTAATTGAGGGATAAATACTGATCCTGAGAGTTGACTTTCTAGAGGGCAGTGATGAAAAGCCAGTGGTTGTGGTATTAGTTAATAAAGAGAGATGGTTAAATGAGATTATCCAGCATGAAGTTGGGCCAGTTAGATAACCATGCCCTTACCAACTGAAGGGCAACCATTGATAAAAAGTCCTGAAGAAGTGTCTTGGCCTGAAACTCTACTGTTTATTCCTCTCCATAGATGGTGCCTGACCGTTGAGCTCCTCCGGCATTATGTGTGTGTGTTGCATCCTTGACAAAAATCGTGAGCCTACAGCCCCCCAAAATGTTGTGGCTCATTGGAGAATGTTCATCAATAAAGTGGGACTTATTGGATTGAGCTGTAAAATTATATCTTTTCTTGTGATTTACCTTTCTTATGCTTGCTTGTATTTTTATACAATCACATGTATAACATATGATTGTTCACTGAGTTTTTTCAATGGTTACAGTTACTGTATTTTGTTGGAAAATTCTTGGTTTCAGTGGCAGGTGTCACATAACTTGAATCTGAATATTTCATCGATCCCTTTACATCCGTATTAATCCAATTATTCAACATTTGATCAATATCCTTCTGTGCTTAGGTAATTCAAGTTCTCATCTATTTTCCTCTACTTTTGAAGAGCAGGGTGCCTCTACTTTCTTAGAAGTTTGCAAAGATTCAGTGTGTCATCTGAATGTTAAGAACTCATGGCGTTACAGGAAAGATATAAAACAAAGTTCCGTAAATGTGTAGAGGACAGTATATTAACTGGCTGCGTCACAGGATGGTATGGAAATACCAATGCTCTTCAACAGAAAAACCAACAAAAAATAGTACATATGGCCCAGTCCAGCATGGGCAAAGCCCTCCCAACTATTCTGCTCTTCTACAAAGAGTAGTGTGAAGGGAAGCAGAAACCAATCAAGGACGTTCACCAGAAGGTCTATGCGCTCTCCTCACTTCTGCCATCAGGGAGAAGGTACAGAAGCCTCAAGAGTCACACCACCAGGTTTGGGAACAGCTATTGCCCCTAAAATATCCAGTTCTTGAACCAGTGGGGATATCTACTCAACTTCACTCACACCAATGCTGAGCTGTTCCCATAATCTATGGACTCATCTTCAAGGGCTCTTCATTTCATGCAGTTTCCTTTCTTTTGCACATTGGTTGTTTGTCCATCTTTTCACTGATTCTGTGGTGTTTCTTTGTATTTACTGTGTTCGCCCACAAGGAAATGAATCTCAGGATTGTATATGGTGACATATATGTAGTTTGATAGTATATTTACTTTGAATTTGTACTTTGATCTACACAAATTTTAAAGGCTATCAACAATTCTGTTTCCACTACTCTCCCAGGCAGTGTATTCCAGATATTCAGGTTTAGATTTATTTGAAACTCGTTCACTGAAACATACAGTGAAATGCTCTATTCGTGTTAACAAGCACGCGAACCTTAAGTCAGTGCTCCACACATTCCATCAGTATGTGGACTTTGCAATGAGGGGGGAGAACGTATTGGACCTGGATTACACAAACATCCCTGACGCATACCGGGCAGAGCCCCCACCTTGGATACTCAGACCACATCTCTGTTATGCTAATCCCAGCATACAGACCACTCGTCAGGCGCTCCAGACCAGTTCAGAAGCAGGTGAAAACCTGGCCTGCAGGAGTCATCTCTGCTCTTCAAGACTGCTTTCAGAACACTGATTTGTGCATGTTCAGGGAGGCTGCAATCGATGGCGGCTCTACCAACTTAGAGGACTACACAGCATCAGTGACCAGCTACATCAGCAAGTGCATTGATGATGTTACTCTGTCCAAGACCGTCACTATACGTGTCAACCAGAAGCCATGGATGACCGCAGAGGTGCCTGCGCTGCTGAGGTCCCATGATTCTGCCTTCAGAGCAGGCGACAAGGCAGCTTTAACAACCGTAAGGGCCAAACTGTCCCGAGCCATCAGAGGGGCAAAGTGTGCACACGCCCGGCTAATCCACAGTTACTTCCAGGACAGCGGTGACATGTGACGCATGTGGAAGGGCATCCAGGACATCACCAATTACAAGACAACATCACATGACTGTGTGGGTGATGCCTCCCTCTCAGATGCGCTGAATAACTTCCATGCCCAGTTTGAGGCAGAAAATGACTTGGTGGCGAGGAAGTCCACCCCTCCTACGAATGACCAGGTGCTGTGTCTCTCCATGGTCGACATGAGAAGAACCCTGTGCAGGGTCAACCCAACGAAGGCTGCTGTACCGGACAACATCCCTGGTAGAGTGCTCAGAGGATGTGCAGACCAGCTAGCAGATGTTCTCACTGACATCTTCAACATCTCCCTGAGCAGCGCCACCATTCCAACATGCTTCAAGGCCACCACCATCGTCCCCGTGCCAAAGAAGTCTTCAGTGTCCTGTCTAAATGACTACCATCCCGTTGCACTCACATCCATCATCATGAAGTGTTTCGAGAAGCTTGTCATGAGGCATATCAAGACCCTGCTGCCCCCCTCACTGGACCCTCTGCAGTTTGCATACTGTCCCAACCGCTCAACAGATGACACCATTGCCACCACACTCCACCTGGCCCTAACCCACCTGGATAAAAAAGACATATACGTTCGGATGCTGTTCATAGACTTTAGTTCAGCATTCAACACAATCATCCCTCAGAAACTGATTGGCAAGCTGAGCCTATTGGGCCTGAACACCTCCCTCTGCAACTGGATCCTAGACTTCCTGACCAGGAGACCTCAGTCAGTCCGGATCGGGAGCAGCATCTCCAACACCGTCACACTGAGCACGGGGGCTCCCCATGTCTGTGTGCTCAGTCCACTGCTGTTCACTCTGCTGACCCACAACTGTGCTGCAACAAACTGCTCGAACCACATCATCAAGTTCGCTGATGACACGACCGTGGGGGTTCTCAGCAGCAAGAACAACGAGTCAGGTGCTGCGGCTAATGGACTGGAGCCGAGCCAATAACCTGTCTCCTAATGTGAACAAAACAAAAGAGATGGTTGTTGACCTCAGGAGGGCACGGAGTGATCACTTCCCGCTGAACATTGACGGCTCCTCGGTACAGGTCGTAAAGAGCACCAAATTTCTTGGTGTTCACCTGGCGGAGAATCTCACCTGGTCCCTCAACACCAGCTCCATAGCAAAGAAAGCCCAGCAGCGTCTCTACTTCTTGTGAAGGCTGAGGAAAGTCCATCTCCCACTCCCCATCCTCATCACATTCTACAGGGGTTGTATTGAGAGTATCCTGAGCAACTGCGTCAATGCCTGGTTCGGAAATTGCACCATCTCGGATTGCAAGACACTGCAGCAGATAGTGAGGTCAGCTGAGAAGATCATCGGGGTCTCTCTTCCTGCCATCACAGACATTTACACTACACGCTGCATCGGCAAAGGAAACAGCATAATGAAGGACCTCATACACCCCTCATACAAACTCTTCTCCCTCCTGCTGTCTGGGAAAAGGCTCCAAAGCATTCGGGCTCTCACAACCAGACTACATAACAGTTTCTTCCTCCAAGCTATCAGACTCCTCAATACCCGAAGCCTGGACTGACACCTTGTCCTACTGTCTTGTTTATTATTTATTGTAATGCCTGCACTGTTTTTGTGCACTTTATGCAGTCCAGTGTAGGTCTGTAGTCTAGTATAGCTTTCTCTGTGTTTTTTTTATTACGTAGTTCAGTCTAGTTTTTTGTACTGCATCATGTAAACCATGGTCCTGAAAAACTATGCACTGTACCAGCAGCAATGGTCGAAGTGACAATAAAAGTTGACTTGACTTGAACCAGCACATCCAAGGTTATGCCAGGGACAGCTTGCAAATGTCAGCAAAATTCCAGCACCAGCATAGCATGCCAGCAATCAAAACATCGGGTGTGATGGTAGTGTAGCAGTTAGCGCGACAGTATTACAGCTCAGGGCATTCCGGAGTTTGGAGTTATTTCTGGCAACGGCTGCAAGGAGTTTATATATTCTCCATGTGACTGCATGGGTTTCCTTCGGGTGCTCTGGCTTTGGTCCCACAGCCCAAAGACGTACTGGTTAGGAAGTTAATAGTTAGGAAGTAAGTGATCCTGTGATGAGACTAGTGTCCAATAGGTGGGGTGCTGGGCAGTGTAGCTCATTGGACCCAATGGGTTCGTTCTGCACTGTACTTCTCAACGCTACCTGTCACTCCACTTATCTTTGTATTGTTCATAAACCTGGCCACAAAGCCATCAATTCCTTCATCCAAATTTTGACATATAGCATGAATAGAAGCAGGCCCAACACCAATCCTTGTGGTACACCACTATTCACCGGCAACAAACCAGAAGTGGCCCTTTTATACCCACTCTTTGCCTCCTGCTAGTCTGCCGATCGTCTATCCATGCTAGAATCTTTCCTGTAACACCATAAGTTCTTAACTTCTTAAGTAGCTTAATGTGCGGCACCCTGTAAAAGGCTTTCTGAAAATCAAAAGAAACAACCTCCAGCAACTCTCCTTTGTCCATCATGCCTGTTATTTCCTCAAAGAATTCCAACAGATTTGTCAGGCAAGATTTTCCCTGAAGAAAACCATGCCGAACTTGGCCAATTTTATCTTGTGCTTCAAGTAACCTGAAACCTCACCATTAATAATGGACTCCACTCCACCATCTTCCCAACCACAGAAGTCAAAATAAGTGGTCTATAATTTCTAGTCATTTGCCTCCATCCTTGCTTAAGGAGTGGAATGACATTTGCAATCTAGTGCTTATTGAATGATCACTATTAATGCCTCCACAATCTCTTCAACTACCACTTTCAGAACCCTGAGGAGTAGTACATCTGGTCCAGGTGACTTACCTACCTTAGACCTTTCAGCTTCCCAAGCACCCTCTCTTTAGTGTTAGCAACAACGCAATCATATTTCTGGCATATTGCTAGTCTTCACAATGAAGACTGACACAAAATTCCCCTTTTTTTAAGTACTCCTTTTTTTTAAGAAAGGAAATGATAAAACCAGTTAGCCTGACCTCAGTGGTTGGGAAGATGTTGGAGTCAATTGTAAAGGAGTATTAGGTGACAACAAGCAAGACAGCACCATGTCCTTAAGGGAAAATCTTGCCTGGCAAACATATTGGAATTCTTTGAGGGGATTACACATATGATAGATAAAGGGGATGCAGTGGATATTGTATAATTGGACATTCAGAAGGCCTTTGACAAGGTGCCACACATGAGGCTGCTTACCAAGTTAAGAGCCCTTGGTATTACAGGAAAGTTACTGGCATGGTTAGAGCATTAGTTGCTTGGCAGGAGGCAGTGAGTGGGAGTAATAGGATCTTTTTCTTGTAGGCTGTCAGTTACTAGTGATGTTTTGTAGGATTCGGTGATGGGACCACTTCTTTTTATGCTGTATATCACTGATTTAAATGATAGAATAGATCGCTTTGTTGCCAAGTTTGCAGATGATGTGAAGATTGGTGGAGGGGCAGGTAGTGTTGTGGAAACAGGTAGGCTGAAGAAAGAATTAGACATATTAGGAGAATGGACAAGAAAGCGACAAATAAAATATAATGTTAGAAAATGCATGGTCATGCATTTTGGTAGTAGAAATAAATGTGCAGACTATTTTCTAAATGGGGAGAAAATCCAAAAATCTGAAATGCAAAGGGACTTGGGAGTCCTTGTGCAGAACACCCTAAGGGTTAACTTGCAGGTCGAGTAGGCAGTAAGGAGGCAAATGCAACATTAGCAAGAGTTCTAGAATATCAGTGCCAAGGGTGTGAAGCTGAGGCTTCATATAAGTATTGTGAACAGGTTTGGGTTTCTCATCTAAGAAAAGATGTGCTGGCTTTGGAAAGGGTTCAGAAGAGGTTCACAAGGATGATTCAAGGAATGAAAGGGTTATCATACGAGGAACATTTGAGGAACTTGCAGGAATTTAGAAGGATAAGGGGGGATTTCATTGAACCCTTTTAAATGTTGAAAGAGTCGACAGAGTAGCTGTAGAAAGAATGTTTTCAATGGAGGGGGAGTCTATGACAACAGGCATAGCCTCAGGATAAAGGAGCATCTATTTAAAACAGAGATTAACAAAATGTCTTTAGCCAGATGGTGGTGAATTTGTGGAATTTGTTACCACAGGCAGCTATAGAGGCCAGGTTGTTGGGTGTATTTAAGGCAGGGATTGACAGGTTCTTGATTAGACATGGTATGAAGGGTTATGGGGAGAAGGCTATGCAGAGGTACTTAGGAGAGGAGAAAATGATCAGGTATGATTGAGTGGCAGAGCAGATTTGATGGGCCATATTCTGCTCTTATGTCTTATGGTCTTATAAAATAGTTATTAAACTTGTCCGCTTCTTTTTTAATCTCCCATTACCACCTCATCAGTGTCATTTTCCAACGGTGCGATATCCACATACGCCTCTCTTTTACTCTTTATATATCTGAGAAAACTTCTGCCATCTGATTTTATACTGTAGGCTAGCTTGCCTTCATATATCACCTTTTCATTCCTTATGGCTTTTTATTCAGCTCCTCTTGATTTTTAAACACTACCCAATCCTCTACTTTCCAATAAGTTGTGATATATTATATGTCATCTCTTTTGCTTTTATGCTGTCTTTGACTTTTCTTGTCAGCCACAGTTGCCTCATCCTCTGTTTAGAATATTTTTTCTTTTTGGGATGTTTCTATCCTGCCCCTTCCTAGTTGTCATGAAAAACTTCAGCCATTGCTCTTCTACCTTCATCCCTGCCACATGCCCTGCCAAACAACTCTGGCCAGCTCCTTTCTCAACATAACCGGAATCAGGTTTATCAGAATCGTAATTTCCCCTTACTCCACTATAATACTGACACATCTGACTTTACCTTCTCCCTTTCAAGCTGCTGGGTGAGTACCAACATATTCTGATCATTGCCTCCTAAAGGTTCCTTTACCTTCAGCTCCCTAATGAAATCTGGTTCATGACACAACACTTAATCCAGAATTGCCTTTCCTGAATGAGCTGCTCTAAAAAGCCATCCCATAGACATTCTGGAAACCCCTCTCTTGTGACCATTACTAACCTGATTTTCCAACTCGACATACATATTGAAATCCGCCATGATTATTTTAACATTGGACTTCTTTACATGCCTGTTCTAACTCCTGTTGTAATTTGTAGCCCACATCCTGGCTGCTGTTTGGAGGTCTCCATATAAGTACTGTCAGAATCTTTTTATCATTGCAGTTTCTTAACTCTACCCACAAGGATTCTATATCTTCTGATCCTATGTCACCTCTTTCTAATGATTCAATTTCATTTTTTGGACCTTCTCCAACCCTTTGTCTATCTGCCTGTCCTTTCAACATGATGCGTGTCCTTGACTGTTAAGCTCCCAACTATGATCTTTCAGCCTTGACTTACTGATGCCCACAACCAATCTCTAACTGCGCAGCAAGATCATGTACCTTATTCTGAAAATAGCGTGCATTCATATATAACACCTTTAGTTCTATTTTCATCAGTCTTTTCAATTTTGTCTCTGTGTTACACTTCATCTCATCCTACCAACTGCAATTCCGTCCTATCAACCATCTGTCCTTCCTGACAGTCCAACTATACACTGTATCTACTTGTATAGCACCTGTCTCATCCTCAGCCTTAGCACTCTGGTTCCTATCCTGCTGCCAATTTAGTTTAAACATTCCCAAGCAGCCCTAGCAAACTTACCTGCAAGGGTGTTCCTGCCCTTTGAGTTCAGGTGTAACCTGTCTTTTTTGTACAGGTCATACCTTCCCCAGAAGAGATCACGATTATGCAGAATTCTGAAACCCTTCTCCTTGTACCAATTCCTCATCCATGGATTCATTTGCCAAATCATCCTACTCTTACCTTCTCTGGTCTGTGGCATGGGCAGCAATCCAGAGATTATTTCCATTGAGTCCTACTTTTCTGCGACCTACTTATCTTCTTATATTCTCCCTTCAGGACCTCACTCCTTTGCTTACTGCACCATTGGTATTACTATATACTACCACTTCCAGCTGTTCACCATAACCTCCCAATTTCCATAATAGGAATCTGATGGTCAAGTTTTTTACACAAGCCGTGGTATGTATGTGGAATGAGGTGCAGAACTGAATAAGAGACCTCTAGAGATTACAGGTAGTGAACTTTCAAAAGTGTATGAAGGTGATTGGGGATATGAAGCAGTTATCATCTGCTATTAGCTTCCGATGTTTTTGATCTAAGGTTCTTTCAGAAGTCAAGGAAGTGGCACAAAACTTGTTGCTTCATGATCTTTCATTAAGCATTAATTGAGGAGAGAGGATTGGAAACTGCCAATAGCAGCAATGTAATAAAAAAGACCAAAGAAGGGGAAAGAATAAAGTTCAAAAATGTCAAACTTACTTGTTCAACTCTTTTTATACCATAGATAAAAAAACACTTCATTTCCATTCAAATTTGTAGATAAGAGTTACCCAATCAGATAGCCCGTATTCAAATAATGCTACACCAGAGCAGCTTCCCGAATCGTGCAATGAATTGTAACCACAAGGAGACACATTGAACAATTGCACGTACATATCGCGACCACTAGGAAACATGTTATGCACCTCTATTCATGACACTAAACCAAAAATAACCATATAACCATATAACAATTACAGCACAGAAACAGGCCATCTTGGCCCTTCTAGTCAATGCCAAATGCTTACTCTCAGCTAGTCCCACTGACCTGCACTCAGCCTATAACCTTCCATTCCTTTCCTGTCCATATACCTATCCAATTTTACTTTAAATGACAATATCGAACCTGCCTCTACCACTTCTACTGGAAGCTTGTTCCACACAGCTACCACTCTCTGAGTAAAGAAATTCCCCTCATGTTACCCCTAAACTTTTGCCCCCTAACTCTCAATTCATGTCCTCTTGTTTGAATCTCCCCTACTCTCAATGGAAAAAGCCTATCCATGTCAACTCTATCTATCCCCCTCTATCCCCCCCTCAACCTTCTACGCTTCAAAGAATAAAGACCTAACTTGTTCAACCTTTCTCTGTAACTTAGGTGCTGAAACCCAGGTAACATCCTAGTAAATCTTCTCTGTACTCTCTCTATTTTGTTGACATCTTTCCTATAATTCAGTGACCAGAACTGTACACAATACTCCAAATTTGGCCTCACCAATGTCTTGTACAATTTTAACATTACATCCCAACTCCTATACTCAATGCTCTGATTTATAAAGGCCAGCATACCAAAAGCTTTCTTCACCACCCTATCCACATGAGATTTCACCTTCAGATTATTCCATTATTCCTAGATCACTCTGTTCTACTGCATTCTTCAATGTCCTACCATTTACCACATATGTCCTATTTTGATTAGTACTACCAAAATGTAGCACCTCACACTTATCAGCATTAAACTCCATCTGCCTTCTTTCAGCCCGCTTTTCTAACTGGCCTAAATCTCTCTGCAAGCTTTGAAAACCTACTTCATTATCCACAATGCCACCTATCTTAATATCATCTGCATACTTACTCATCCAAGTTACCACCCCATCATCCAGACCATTCATGTATAATAACTGTTGTAAAACTTGGGAGTCACACTTTTCTACGCTTACACAGAACTGTTTTCCAGATAGAGCCTTGACGTGGAAAAATCATGGAGGTAGCTCTTTGCCAATGACCTTCTCTTGGTCAGGGGGCCCGATGAAGGGTCTTGGTCTAAAGCATGGAATTTTTATTCCTCTCCATCGAGGCTGCCTGACCTGCTGAGTTCCTCCAGCATTTTATATCTGCTACTCTGGGTTTCCAGCACTGGCAGAATCTCTTGAGTTTTTGATCTGGGGTTATACTGACCCTATTCAATATCTGCTTACACTCACACTGTGTTACAAATTCACAGAATGTATCTCTACCAGCCTTAATCAATGACTCCCAAATTCCATAGTTTAGGGCCATTTTTCACTGACATTCTACATATTTCTATGTCTGACCGCATGCTCTGGACCACATAAGTGAATTCTTGATTTTATTTTTGTGGATTTTCTTAAATGTTCTTGGTGACTCACTCCTGGCATTGATTACTGTGTCTACCTTCTGCCAATGTTATCCTACCTCAGCTCTGGATGCCCTTAAAGAGAGACATTAGCTTGATTTGTCACATACACATCAAACATCAAAATATAGAGTGAAATGCATTGTTTGTGTCAAATCAAACCAGGAGTGTGCTGGGCACCCCGCAGTTATTGCCACAATTCTGTCACCAACATTACAAGTCCACAACTTGCTAACACTAACTGTAGGTCTTTGGAATGTGGAAGGGAACTATGAAGCACATGGAGATCACACATACTCCTTATAGACATTGACGGGAGTTGAACCCCCTCCATGTAAAGTGATTGCACAAACTGCTATGCTTCCATGCTATTCCAGAATTACTGGCCACAAATCTTTACCTCTAGCTCACCAGATTATTGTGGACAATCCCACTAAATCTAGGAGCTCACTCCTTGCCCAGCTGACCATCCATCACAATTAATAAAGTAGGGTATTCAAGGTAATTTCTAGTGACAATCTGCTTTGGTGGACAGGTACAGCATAAGACCTTGGGTTGTAATGACAATTAGCAAAGCAATTAGGTCCATTTATGTTCAGTATTTGAGCTATAGTTCCTGTACTGTCATAGACAGAATAACGCTATGAAACAAATTCCTATACATAGACTTTGGCAAGGCCTTTCATAATGTTCCGCATAGGAGGTTAATCAAAAAGATTCAGTCACTTGGCACTCATAATCAAGAACTTTGTGCAGGAAGCCAGAGAGTGGTAGATGCCTGCCTCTCTGACTGGAAGGAATTCTATGACTAGTGGTGTGTCACAGGGATCAGTGCTGAATCTACTGTTATTTGTCATCTGTATCTACGATCTGGATGATAATGTAAACTGAATCAGCAAACTTCTGTATGACACCAAGATTTGGGGTGTAGTCAGCAGTAAGGAAGAGTATCAAAGCTTGCAGCAGGATCTGGACCAGCTAAAAAATGAACTGAACTTGGGAGATGAAATTTGATGCAGTTTATGTGAGGTGTTGGGCTATCAGAGGACCAACCAGGGTAGAATTTATGCGGTGAGTGGTCGGGCACTGAGCAGAGTGGTAGAACAGAGGGATCTGGGTATACAGATACTTAATTCTTTGAAAGTGGCTTCACAGGTAGATAAGGTCATAAAGAGAGCTTTTACCACATTGGCCTTCATATCAACATATTGAGTACAAGGAGTTGACATGTTATGTTGACACTAATGAGGCCTAGTCTGGAGTATTGCATGCAGTTCCGGTCATCTACTAACAGGAATGATATCAATAAGATTGAGAGAGTACAGAAAAAACTTACTAAGATTTTACCAAGACGACCTGATTTATAGGGATGGGCTGAATAGGTTAGATCTTTATTCCTTGGAGCATAGAGCATGAGGGAGATTTGAGAGAGGAATATAAAATTCTGAAAAGTATACATAGAGTAAGTGCAAGCTGGCTTATTCCACATAAGTGGATGAGACTAGAATTAGAGGTCATAGCTTATGGGTGAAAGCTGAAATATTTGGTGTACAAAGGCTGTTGTAAATCTAGTCTAGAAGAAAAGAAGAGCTTACAAAAGGTTCAAAATCTAGGGAATGATATGAATCTAGAAGATTATAAGGCTGTCAGGAAGGAGCTCAAGAATGAAATTAGGAGAGCCAGAAAGGGCCATGAGAAGGCCTTGGCCGACAGGATTAAGGAAAACCCTAAGGTATTCTACAAGTATGTGAAGAGCAAGAGGATAAGATGTGAGAGATTAGGACCAATCAAGTGTAATAGTAGAAAAGTCTGTATGGAACCGAGGGAGATAGCAGAGGTACTTAATGAGTATTTTGCTTCAGTATTCACTACAGAGAAGGATCTTGGCAATTGTAAGAATGATTTACAGTGGACTGAAAAGCTTCAGCATGTAGATATTAAGGAATAGGATGTGCTGGAGCTTTTGGAAAGCATCAAGTTGGATAAGTCACCGGGTCGGAACGAGATGTACCCCAGGCTCCTGTGGGAGGCGAAGGAGGAGATTGCTGAGCCTCTAGTGATGATTTTTGCATCATCAATGAAGATGGGAGAGGTTCCGGAGGATTGGAGGCTTGCAGCTGTGGTTCCATTATTCAAGAAAGGGAGTAGGGATAGCCCAGGAAATTATAGACCAGTGAGACATACTTTAGTGGTTGGTAAGTTGATGGAGGAGATCCTGGCTGGCAGGATTTATGAACATTTAGAGAGGCATAATAGGATTAGGGATAGTCAGCATGGCTTTGTCAAAGGCAGGTCATGCCTTACGAGCCTGATTTAATTTTTTGAGGATGTGACTAAATATATTGATGAAGGAAGAACAGTAGATGTAGTGTATATGGATTTCAGCAAGGTACTTGATAAGGTACCCCATGCGAGGCTTATTGAGAAAGTAAGGAAATATGGGGTTCAAGGGGACATTGCTTTGTGGATCCAGAACTGGCTTGCCCACAGAAGACAAAGACTGGTTGTAAACGGGTCATATTCTGCATGGAGGTCGGTGACTAGTGGTGTGCCTCAGGGATTTGTTCTGGGACCCCTACTCTTCGTGATTTTTATAAATGACCTGGATGAGGAAGTAGAGGAATGGGTTAGTAAACTTGCTCATGACGCAAAGGTTGGGAGTGTTGTGGTTAGTGTGAAGAGCTGTTAGAGGTTACAGCAAGACATTGATAGAATGTAAAACTGGGATGAGAAGTAGCAGATGGAGTTCAACCCAGATAAGGGTGAGGTGTTTCATTTTGGTAGGTGAAATATGATGGCAGAATATAGTATTAATAATAAGACTCTTGGCAGTGTGGAGGATCAGAGGAATCTTGGGGTTTGAGTCAAAGCTGCTGCGCAGTGACTCTGTTTAAGAAGGCATATGGTGCATTGGCCTTTATCAATCGTGGAATTGAATTTAGGAGCTGAGAGGTAATGTTGCAGCTATATAGGACCCTGGTGAGATCCCACTTGGAGTACTGTGCTCAGTTCTGGTCGCCTCACTACAGGAAGGATGTGGAAACCATAGAAAGGGTGCAGAGGTGATTTACAAGGAAGTTGCCTGGACTGGGGATCATGCCCTATGAGAATAGGTTGAGTGAACTCAGCTTTTTCTCTTTGGAGCGAAGGAGGATGAGAGGTGACCTGATAGAGGTGTACAAGATGATGAGAGGCATTGATAGTGTGGATAGTCAGAGGCTCTTCCCCAGGGCTGAAATGGCTAGTATGAGAGAGCGCAATTTTAAAGTGCTTGTAAGTAGGTATGTCAGAGATAAGTTATTTACACAGAGAGTGGTGAGTGTGTGGAATGGGCTGCTGGTGACTGTGGTGGAGGCAGATACAACAGGGTCTTTTAAGAGACTTTTGGATAGGTACATGGAGCTAAGAAAAGTAGAGGTCTATGGGTAAGCCTAGGTAATTGCTAAAGTAAGTACATGTTCATCACAGCATTGTGGGCCGAAGGGCCTGTATTGTGCTGTAGGTTTTCTACGTGTCTATGTTTCTATTTAAGGGAATCTGAAGGGGAACTTCTTCATTCAGATGGTGGTGAGGGTGTGAAATGAGCGGCCAGAGGAAGTGGGTTCCACTTAAGAGAGGTTTAGGTAAGTACATGGATGGGAGGGGCATGGAAGGCTACGGTCCAGGTGTGGTCAAGCAGAATCACAGTTCAGCATGGCCAAGATGGAATGAAGGGCTTGTTTCTTTGCTGTAGTTTTCTGTGTGCTGCTAATGCGGAATGCTGCATTTCCGATGCACAGCTATTTTGGTGGATGGCAGGGGAGCCGTGTGGCCTCCGTTGTAATGAGGACTGGGGTCTCAAGTTGCAGTGTCGACTGTTTTCAGCCACCAAAAGTGGGGGTAGTGGAGACCGTGCTCTCACCAGAGGTGGTGTGGCTGGAGTTGGCGCTGCCTCCGGTGTTCGCTTGGCTGTATTGTGTTCAACAACAGACTGACACAACATTCATGCACTCAGGGACTGCGACTATATTTTTTTATATGACTGTATTTTATAGATATCTTATACTGTGTCTTATGCTGCGTTTGACTTTTGGTACTGCATTTTGCACTTTGGTTTTGCACAGAAGTTTCATTTGGCTGTATTTAAGTGTGTGGTTGAATGACAATTAAACCTGAACTTGACTCTATAACTAAGACATCCACCTGAAATATTAATTCAGATTCTGTCTTCGCAAGCTCTGCTGAGTTGTTGAGTGGCTACAGAGTTTTCTGTTTTTATTTCTTGATGTTATCTCTTTGGTCAATGTTTGGAAGAAGGCTGCAATGTTTTCCGGAGCCAAGTGGTGCCGGCAAAACTCAAACTGAGCAACTTGAGCAGTGCATTATTGGTGAGAAAGTATGGATAAAGATAAAGATTAGCTTTATTTATCCCATATAGTGAACTCCGTCATTTGCTTCAAATCAACTTAGAGAGGATTGCGCTCGGCAGCCGCAAGTGTCACGGTGTTTCCAGCACCAACATAGCATGCCCACAACTCGCCAACGCTAACCAGCACATCTTTGGAATGCGGGAGGAAACCAGAGCACGTGGAGGAAACCCATGAAGTCACAGCAGAACATACAAACTCCTTACAAAGAGCAGTGGAAATTTACCACCGACTGTTGATTGCTGGCATTGTAGAGTGATGCGTTAATCACTCTGCTACCCTGCTGCCCATGCTGCCTGATAGCATTGTTGAAAACAACTCTCATCAGCTTGCCAGGCTGGTTGGGTGGTAACTAGCTGGAGTGGACTTGTCTGACTTTTTGCAAACAGAGCAATTTTCAGAATCAGAGTCAGGATTAAAATCACTGGCATATATCATGAAATTTGTTGTTTTCAGCAGCCATGCATTGCAACAGATAAAAATTTTTAAAACTATAATTACAATAATTAAGTTAAATAAGTAGGGCAAGAAGAGAACAAAAATAATATTGAGATAGTGTACATGAGTACATGTCCATTCAGGAATCTGATAGTGGATGGGAAGAAACTGCTCGTAAAGCATTGAGTGTGTGCTTGAAGACTCCTGTAGCTCCTCCTTGATGGTAGCAATGAGATGAAGGCATGTCCTGGGTGGTGGGGTTCCTTAATGATGGATGTCATCTTTTTCAGGCATCACCTTTTGAAGATGTCCTGGATTCTGTGGAGGTTGTGCCCATGATGGAGCTGGACGAGTTTGCAACTTTCTGCAGCCTGGAGACCCTGTGGTCCTTCCTCCTGGCACTCTTTACCATTGAAACTATTGGCAGTTTTTAAAAAAAGCCATAAGGGTGGAAAAGGTTAAGTTTAAAGGTAAGCTAGCCCCACAACATCAAAAGGTATACCAAAAGTTTTTTTCAGCTAAGACCTGATATAGAAAGAGTAAAAGAGATGCAGCAGTGGATATCATTCTGCTGGCGAGGTAGTAATGGGGGGACAAGGAAGAAATAACAAGGGAAAGTTGGTGGATGTTTTGACCTAGGATTTTCAAAAGTCCTTTGACAAGGTTTTTCTGGTTGGCTGCTGGTGACAAGTTCCACAGGGGTCGATGTTCGGACCACTTCTTTTTACACTCTATGTCAACGTCTCGGATGATGAAATTGTTGGCTTTGTGGCTTAGTTTGCGGAAGGTACAAGGATAAGAGGAGAGACAGGTCGTGTTGAGAAAGCAGGAATGCTGCAGAAGGACTTACATTACAAGAATGGGCAAAGAAGTGGCAGACGGAAATGTAAGGTCACGCACTTTGGTAGAAAGAATAAAAAGGTAGACTACTTTCTAAAAGGGAAAACATTCAAAAATCCAAGGTGCAAAGGGACTTGGGAGTTCTTGTGCAGGATTCCCTAAGGGTTAACTTGCAGGTTGAGTTGATGGAGAGGAAGGCAAATGCAATGTTAACATTCATTTCAAGAGGATGAGAATATAAAAACAAGGATGTAATGCTGAGGTTTTGTATGGTCTGGGTTTAAATCCCAGGCATGTTGCACTGAAGTCTCCGCTGTAAAAATTCCACGGTTAGTGAATCTGGAACAGTTTCAGTCCAATTCCTGGTGTTTGAACTAAGTTAGAGTCAACAGTTAGGATCAGTTTAAGCCAAAAAGCTGGCGAGCCCTCACTTGGAGAATTGTGAGCAGTTTTGGACCCCTTATCTGAGAAAGGATGTGCTGACATTGGAGACGGTTCATGTAAATGATTCCAAGAATGAAAGGCTTATCATATGAGCAGCGTTTGATGGCTTTGGGCATGTACTCACTGGAATTTAGAAGAATGAAGTGGTGGCGGTGGGGGGTTACATTGATGGCTATTGAATGTTGAAAGGCCCAGCTAGAGTGGATGTGGGGAGTTTATTTCCTATTGGGGGGAGAGGCTAGGACCAGAGGGCACAACCTCAGATACTTATAACAGAGATGAGGAGGAATTTCTTTAGCCAGACGGTAGTGAATCTGTGGAATTTGTTGCCACAGGTGGCTGTGGAGGCCAAGCCTTTGGGTATTTTTAAGGTGGAGGCTGATAGATTTTTGAAAGGCTACGGAGAGAAGGGAGGAGAATGAGGTTGAGTGGGAAATGAATCAGTCATGATGAAATAGCAGATCAGACTTGATGCGCTAAATGGCCTAATTCTCCTCCTATGTCTTATGGGCTTAGGGCTTTTACTCCATGTGGAAGGAATGAAATTGGCTAAAGATGTATCCTCAATAATGACTGTTACTTAGTTCCGACTCACCAGGAACTGGACTGAAACTGTTCCAGATTCACTAAGTGTGGAATTCTTGCAGCAAAGACTTCCATGCAACGTGCTCTGGATTTAAACCCAGATATTGTGGTAGCACTAATTTCCTGAAGTGGCCATTTTGTTAGTACAGCTTCCTGACCAACTTAAGAAGTGCCACGAGCAGTTAGCCAGGATTCCAACCACAGGCTTCCTCCTCGGAAAAGCAGCCTCTTGTTCAAATAAGTTTAAATAAACCGATCCTGAATGGAGCATTGTTCAATCTCAGTGTAACTCCGTGGGTAACACTACATGTTAACCTTGGTCACTGACTTCGACAATTTTAACAACTCAAGATACAGATCAGTTTTATTTGTCACATATACGGTACATCAAAACATACGATGAAATTCATCATTTGCATCACTGACCAGCACAGTCTGAGGATGTGCTGTGTGCAGCCCTTAAGTGCCACCATACTTCTGACACCACAACTTGCTAACCCTATTCTGTGTGCCTCTGGAATGTGGGAAGAAAAGCGGAGCACTCGGAGATCACAAAGGGAAGTACCAACTCTTTTCAGGGAGCAGTGGGTATTGAATCCCGATCACCGATGGCTGGTGCTGTGAAGCATTATGTTAAGTGCTGTGTTACCGGGCCACTCCTAATGATGTAATGATTAAATTCTGACAGGCAAAGAGGTGGTATGAAGATGGGTCTCAGCCAGAAATGTTGACTGTTCATTCTTTTAGGTGCTGCTTGACCTGCTGAGTTCCTCCGGTGTTTTGTGAGTGTCTTGCAAAAGGAATTCATGCTTTTTTGCATATGGTCTTTCAAAGTACAAAGTTACAATGCACATAGTGTGAAATACATTTATTTATTATCAAAATATATACAGTGGTGCTAGAAAGTTTGTGACCCCCATAGAATTTTCTCTATTTCTGCATAAATATGACCTAAACTGTGATCAGTCCTAAAACTAGATAAAAAGAACCCAGTTAAATAAATAACACAAAAACTTTATACTTATTATATTCATTTATTTAGAAAATCATCTGATATACATGCATTTCTTGGAAAATGTATGTGAGCCTTTGCTTTCAGTAGTTTGTGTGATCTTCTTGTACAGCAATAACTTCAACCACATGTTTCCAGTATTGCTGATCAGTTCTGTACGTTGCTTGGAAGAATCTTAGACCATTCCTCCTTACAAAACTGCTTCAGCTCTGGGATGTTGTTGGGTTTCCTTGATCAAACTGCTTGCTTCATGTCCTTCCACGCCATTTCTACAGGATTAACCTCAGGATTTTGGCTTGGCCTTCCAAAACACAGGTTTTCTTCTTTTACAGCCATTCTGTTGTTAATTTACACTTGTCTTTCAGATCATTGTCTTCATGCATTATCCAGCTTCTACTGAGCTTCAGGTAACGGACTGCTACCCTGACATTCTCCTGTAAAATGTTTTGATACAATTTTGAACTCATTATTCCCTCAACAATTGCAAGCTCTCCAGGCCCTGAGGCAGCAAAGCAGCCCCAAACCATGATGCTCCTTCCACCATGCTTCATAGTTGGAATGAGGTTTTGGTGCTGGTGTCCTTTTCCCTCCAAAAATAACAATGTGCAATTCTGCCAAAAAGTTCAACTTCTGTTTCATCTGTCCACAGAACATTGTCCCAGAGGTGTCGTAGAACATCCAGGTGGTCTTTTGCAAACTTGAGATGTGTAGCAATGTATATTTTGGAGAGCAGTAATTTCCTCCTGGTGTCCTTCCATGAGCACCATTTTTGTTCAGTGTTTTTCTTATAGAGTTTTTCTTAATTTTGCAAAAGACCACCTGGATGTTCTACAACACTTCTGGGACAATGTTTTCTGGACACACGAAACAGAAGTTGAACTTCTTGGCAGAAATACACATAAACAGAGACTTCAGCAAGTTCTAGGGATTTCTGCAGGTCTTTGCTGTTACCCTTGGTTTCTTTTTCACCTCCTTCAGCACTGTACGTTGTGCTCTTGCTCTCAGTAAGAGTAGCAACACTCCTTCATTTGTAGACAATTTCCTTTACTGTTGACTGATGAACTCTCAGCTCTTTAGAAATGCTTTTGTAGCTTTATCCAGCTTCATGCACCTCTACAATTCTTCTTCAAAGGTCCCCTGAAAGTTGTTCAGATCGAGGCATGGTGCACATAAACAGATCTTTTTTGAGAAGAGCAGGCTCTGTCAGTAACATGGCTTTGTGAGTCTTTTTTATAGGGCAGGGCATCTCTATAACCTCCACCTCAAACCTCATACCTCACGTCATTGATTGGAACACCTGACTCCAAATAGAAGGTGTTACCCCAGAGTTCACATACTTCTTCCAACAAATACATGTATTATTGGTCCAATCACAAAGAAAAGATAATCCACAGATACTGGAACTCCAAGCAACATCCACAAAATGCTGGTGGAAACTCAGCAGGTCAGGAAGAATCCATGGAAAAGAGTACAGTCAATGTTTCAGGCTGAGATCCATCATCAGGACTGGAAGAAAAAAAGATGAGGAGTCAAAGTAAGAAAGTGGGGGAGCAGAGGAAAACCTCAAGGTGATAGGTGAAATGGGGAGGGGGATGGGTGAAGTAATGAGCGGGGAAATTGATTAGTACAGGCCAAGGAAGAAAGAAAAGGGGGAGGAGCACAAGAAGGAGGTGATGAGCAGGTAAGCAGATAAGCTGAGAGAGGGAATGGGAATGGGGAATGTTGAAAGGGGGGGGTGGGTGTATTCCCAGAAGTTCACAAAATCGATGTTCATGCCATCAGGTTGGAGGCTGCCCACACAGAATATAAGGTACTGCTTCTTCAACCTGAGTGTGGCCTCATTGGAACAGTAGAGGAGGTCATGGACTGACATGTAGGAATGGGAATGGGGACTGGAATTAAAACAGGTGCCACTGAAAGATCTGCTTTTTCTGGCGGATGGAGAGTATGTGCTCAGCAAAGCAGTATCCCAATCTATCACCAATGTACAGGAGGCCACACTGGGAGCACTGGGTACAGTAGATGATCCCAACAGACTCACAGGTGAAGTGTCACCCCACCTAGGAGGACTGTTTGGGGCCCGGATTGATAGTGAGGGAGGTGTAGGGGCAGGTGTGGTACTTGTTCCGCTTGTACGGGTAAGTACAAGGAGGGTGATCAGTGGTGAGGGATGAACAGACAAGGGAACTGTGTAGGAATGATCCCTGCGGAAAGCAGAAAGTTGGGGAGAGACAAAGATGTGCTTGGTGGTGGGATCCCATTGGAGATGGCGGAAGCTATGTGCAATTATGTGTTCGCAGCAGAAGCTGGTGTGGTGATAGGTGAGGACAAGAGGAACCCTATCTCTGGTGGGGTGGTGGAAGGATGGGGTGAAGGCAGGCATGTACGAAATGGAAGAGATGCAGTTGAGGCCACAATTGAAGGTGGAGGAAGGGAAGCCCTTTCTTTGAAGAAGGAGAAGACCTCCTTAGTTCCCGAATGAAACCCCTCATGGAGCAGATGCAATGGAGATGGAGGAATTGAGGGAAAGGGATGGCATTTCTGCATGTAACAGTGTGGGAAGAGGTATAGTCCAGGTTGCTGTGAGAATCAATGAGTTTATAATAGGCTTCAGTAGATAAGCTATCTCTAGAGATAGAGACAGAGAGATCGAGAAAGGGAAGGGAGGTGTCAGAGATGGACCAAGTAAATCTGAAGTCAGAGTAGAAGTTGGAGGAAAAGTTGATGAAGTTGACGAGCTCCACGTGGGTGCAGGAAGCAGTGCCAATGTGGTTGTCAATGTAGAGTAAGAAAAATTGAGGAGCGATGCTAGTGTAGACTTGGAACGTAGACTGTTTCATGTATCTGACCAACAGGCAGGTATATCTGGGATCCATGCAAGTTTGAGTGAAATGGGAGGAGACAAATGAGAAATTATTTAGAGTGAAGACAAGTTCCGCTAGATGGAGGAGAGTGGTGGTGGAGGGAACTGGTTGGGTTTGGTGGCCAGAGAGAAATGGAGAGCATTGAGCTCTTCCTGGTGGGGGATGGAGGAGTATAGGGACTGGATATCCATGGCGAAAGTAAGATGATCGGGGCCAGGGAATTTGAAATCATTGAAAAGATCAAGAGCATGTGAAGTGTCACAGATGTTGGTAGGAAGGGACTGGAGCAGGGGGTATTAAACTGAGTCAAGGTAAACAGGTAAACAATGGCTCTACTTGGACAGACTGGTTTGTGAATGTGGGGTAGGAGGTAGAAATGAGAGGTGAGGGTTAAGGGAACCATGAAGTTGGTGGCAGTGGATGGGAGATCCCCAGAGTTATTAAGGTCAGTAATGGTGTGGGAGACAATGGCCTGGTGCTCCTTAGTGGAGTCCTGTTTGAGGGATAAGTTAGAGGATGTGTCTAGCAGTTGTTGAGCTCAGCAAGGTAGAGGTCAGTCTGCCAAACTACTACATCACCCACTTTATCTGTGTGTTTGATGGTGAGGTTAGGATTAGAGAGTGGAGAGCTGAGCATTGGAAATGGAGAGAGGACTGGTGAAGTCAAGATGGATGATGTCCTGTCGGCAGTTGGCAATGAAAAAGGTCCAGAGCTGGCAGAAGACCAGAGTGGAGTATCCAGGAAGAGGAGGAGGGTTGAAGATGGAAAAAGACTCCATGTCAAAGAGGTAGGCCCAGAGACAGAGGCAGCGGAGGAAGAGCTGAGCGACATGGTGGGCATGGAACGCACTGAGGTGTGGGTGCAAGGGGACAAAGGTGAGGCCCTTACTGAGGACAGAATGTTCTGCCTCAGAGAGGGGAAGGCTGGGGGGGATGGTGAAGACCCTGTTTGGATGAGAGCTGGGATCAGAGGGGGGAAAGCGTTGACTGTGTCAAAGGAGGTGGGTGAGATGGGGTGTTCATGGAAGGTAGGGTGAGAGGAAAATGTAATACTGGATCATTTTTCTCAATAAATAAATGAACAAGTATAATGTTTTTGGGCTATTTATTTAATTGGGTTCTCTTTATCTAGTTTTAGGACTAGATCTGATCATATTTTAGGTCATATTATACAGAAATAGAGAAAATTCTGCAGGGTCCACAAACTTTCTAGCATCACTATAGATGAAGATCAGACCACATTTTATGAGTAATGAATACAGTTAATTGCAAAGGGGTCACAAACTTTTTCTTGCAACTGTATGCTGTATACAATCCTGAGATTCATCTTTTCACAGACAGGCACAAAACAAAGCATGGAACTCGTTCAAAAAAGCACATCAATTTCCCCTCCTATGTGCGAATAAAGAACAAATCAACAAAAAACAAGTGAAAAACATAGAATATAAAACTCCAAACCACAAAGTCATCAGAACAGTCCAGGAATGTTCAGTTCAACTCAGCGTATAATGTTCATTAACTGCAGGCCGCAGAGCCCGTCCACTCCGAGCAAAACCGTACAAAATATCAACAGAAGAGGACTGAGCAGAAACCGGAAACACATCATAACATAAACCACAGAGTCTAATCCACAAACCACAGTGATTAAACTTTGCCCAAAAACCAAGACTCTGGCACCATCTTCCAGCAGCTTCGAGCGAGAGGGACTGTTTCACCGCAGGCACCCTCCTCCCACAGCAACGAGTATGAGGGAGGGAGACAGACAGGTCAGATGGTGCTGAGAGTGCGCTTGCCTTCTGCTCTTGTCCTCACTGATTTCAATCTTCCTCAGTGAGATCGGCAGTAAATGGAGTCGATTGTGGGCTTACGCCCCACCTCCACACACTTCGCTCGAAACCTCACTGAACTCCCTTGGAGCAATTTGACTGAAAACACACCATCAAAGTGAAGATCACAGGCTCCAATCATACCAATAACATATTTGAAAGAAGAAGAAGTAAAAGAAGTGAACTAAGTAGTTTTGTGAACTGTCTGACGGACATCATCTTTGGTCACAGTGTTTGCTGGCACTATCTTCAGCAGTATTAAAAATTGCCATGCCGTTGGTGAGGGGAAAGGGGACCTTCAGGCAACAAAGAATCCTTGCATTGCTCGGGTTACTTCAGTGACTGAATTTGGTCTCAGCTGAGTTTCTGACTGGCTGGGAGTGTGAATCATAGGTTTTAGTTTCAAAGATCAGACTGTTCTGTCTCTTACTTTTCACATTAATCTTGAAGTAAAATACTCCCATAGACAGATGCAAGATAATTTTGGGCTTTTCACCGACCACAGTCAACTGTTTAACTGGGATTCCAGATGTGTGCGTGCCGCAAACCAGGCTCTGTGCAAGGCTGGAAATTCTGCCCTCAGATGGACACTTTAAATGATGTTATGCATGGACCCCGTGCTTTCTCACTTCAGTCCCACTGGCTAACTTCCCATTAATGTATACGGATATTTTGTAGTCATATAGTCATCAAGATACAGAGCACTTTGGCCCATCTGTACTGTGCTGAACTATCACTGCCCATCAATGATCTAGAGAGAATTCTATAAAAATCCAGTAGTTTTTTAGTTATTATCACATACTTAATGCTTTCAGAACAGCTTCTTCCAATTCTTCCCCTCCACCGTCAGATTTCTGAACAGCCAATGAACCTATCAGCACTTCCTCACTATTGTTACTCTGTTTTTGCATGATTCATTTAATTATACATCTGTACATATATTTCTTACTCTATCTACTGTGTCTGTATTTCTCATTGTAATTATTGTACATTTTATGTATTGCCCTGCACTGCTGACACAAAGCAACAAATTTGGACAACATATGCCAGTGATATTAAACCTGATTCCGATTCACTGATACCAGCTTTTTATTCTAGATGTCATTCATTAATTTTAGCTTATCAATTGTTATTATGGATTTGAACTCTTGTTTCTTGATCCCATCACCACAGTACTCACACTCATCTGACTCGGATACAGGGCTGCCACCACAAACAACCAACAACTTAGTACAACTTTATTCTGAAGTGTCTTTATTCTTAAAGTCGCACTTAAAAAAAAATGATGACTGCACATTGTGCCAAGTTTAGCCTGCAAATTTGTGTTATGGTCCATTAGCTGAACCATAGACTAACAACACCGTGAAACTTGACAGTGTGGTTAAGAAGGTGTGTGGTGTGCTGGCCTTCATTAGTCAGGGATTGAGTTGTAGAGTCGTGAGGTAATGCTGCAGCTCTATAAAACCCTGGTTAGACCACACTTGGAGTATTGTGCTCAGCACTAGTCACCTCATTTCAGGAAGAAATTTGGAGCTTTAGAGAGGGGGCAGAGGAGATCTACCAAGATGCTGCTTGGAGTAGAGAACATGTCTTTTGAGGAGAGATTGAGTGAGCTATGGCTTTTCTCTTTGGAATGAAGGACATGCAAGGTGACTTGATAGAGGTGAACAAGATGGTAAGAGGCATAGATGGAGTGGATAGCCAGAGGCATTTTCCCCAGGACGGAAATGGCTAACACAAGGGTGCAGAGTTTTAAGGTGATTGGAGAAAAGTAAAGGGGAGGATTGTCAGAGGTACGTTCTTTAATCAGAGAGTGGAGTTTGTACAGAACACCCTGTCAGGTAGAGAAAGATACATTAGGGTATTTAAGAGACACTTAGTTAGGCACACAGAGGGAGGGCAATGTGAGAGGATAGGGTTAGATTGATGTTTGACTATTGAAAGGTGAGCACAACATCATGGGCTGAAGGGCGTGACCTAGGCTGGACTGTTCTACGTTCTATCCTTGCTGTGGGTCCCCAATAATGATTCATTTAGCCCAAGTGGAAAACCTATTTCACTTCGTGATGACGTGTGGAAATCCTCTATATTTACCAGATAGATGGTCAAATAATACATACAAACAGTTATTAACCTTCAACCATCAGGCTGGTGAACCAGTGTGGATAACTTCAGTCACCACAACTCTGAATAGATTCCGCAACCTACAGTCTCATTTACAAGGACTTCACAACTCATGTTCTCAGTATTATTTTTAGTTGTATAGTTTGCTTTCCTTTCGACATCGATGTTTGACAGTTTTTTTCTGATTATGTGTAGTTTTTCATAAAACTATTGTATTTCTTTTTCCCCATAAACGCTTAAAAAAAAAGAATCTCGAGGTTAGCTGAGAGGTGATAGAGATGGAGTTCAGCCCAGATAAGTGTGAGGTGGTTCATTTTGGTATGTCAAATATAATGGCAGAATATAGTATTAATGGTAAGACTCTTGGCAGTGTGGAGGATCGGAGGGATCTTGGGGTCCAAGTCCATAGGACACTCAAAGCTGCTGTGCAGGTTGACTATGTGGTTAAGAAGGCATATGATTATTTGGCCTTCATCAATCGTGGGATTGAGTTTAAGAGCCGAGAGGTAATATTGCAGCTATATAGGACCCTGGTCACACCACACCTGGAGTACTGTGTTCAGTTCTGGTCACATCACTACAGGAAGGATGTGGAAACCATAGAGAAGGTGCAGTGGAGATTTACAAGGATGTTGCCTGGACTGGGGAGCAGGCCTTATGAGAACAGTTTGAGTGAACATCCTCTGCACAGCACCATCCAGAGACAGAGAAGCAGCTTCAGCGGCAGGTTGCTGTCAATGCAATGCTCCTCAGACAGGATGAAGAGATCATTACTCCCCAACGCCATTCGGCTCTACAATTCAACCACAAGGTGCAAGACATGTTAAAATGCCGGGTTGAGGACTGAGCTTAAATTACCACTCAATGCACTTTAGTAACTATTTAAGAACTTTTTAAAAGCTATTTATTAATGCTTTTTGGGAGGGTGATTTTAGATGCATATCATATTTATACTGAGTTAAATACTGTATGTAATTAGTTTTGCTACAATAAGTTTATGGGACACTGGAAAATGTTGAATTTCCCCTTGGGGATGAATAAAGTATCTATCTATCTATCTGAATTCAGCCTTTTCTCCTTGGAGCGATGGAGGATGAAAAGTGACCTGATAGAGGTGTACAAGATGATGAGAGACATTGATCGTATGGATAGTCAGAGGCTTTTCTTAGCGAAGGGCTAAGACCCGAAGGGTCTTTCAGTACTGACGAAGGGTCTTGACCCGAAACGTTGACTGCTCCTTTTAATGGATGCAGTCCGACCTGCTGAGTTCATCCAGATTTTTTGTATGTCTTGATTTGACCACAGCATCTGCAGTGTACTTTGTGTTTACTATTAGTAAAAGTCAGCATGGCTTTGTACGTGGTAGGTCATGTTTAACTATTAGAGTTTAATAGTTTAATAGAGTTTAATAGAATCTATTAGAGTTTTTTGAGGAAGTTACCAGGAAAGTGGATGAAAGGAAGGCAGTGGATGTTGTATACATGGACTTCAGTAAAGCCTTTGACAAGGTCCCGCATGGGAGGTTAATTAGGAAGATTCAGTCGCTAGGTATACATGGTGAGGAAGTAAATTAGATTAGACATTGGCTCAATGGAAGAAGCCAGAGAGTGGTAGTGGAGGATTGCTTCTCTGAGTGGAGGCCTGTGACTAGTGGTGTCACAGGGATCAGTGCTGGGTCCATTGTTATTTGTTATCTATATCAATGATCTGGATGATAATGTGGTAAATTGGATCAGCAAAGTTGCTGATGATACAAAGATTGGAGGTGTAGTGGACAGTGAGGAAGGTTTTCAAAGCTTGCAGAGGGATTTGGACCAGTTGGAGGAATGGGCTGAAAAATGGCAGATGGAGTTTAATGTGGACAAGTGTGAGGTATTGCACTTCGGAAGGTCAAACCAAGGTAGAACATACAAGGTAAATGGTAGGACACTGAGGAGTGCAGTAGAACAGAGGGATCTGGGAGTACAGATACATAATTCCCTAAAAGTGGCATCACAAGTAGACAGGGTCGTAAAGAGAGCTTTTGGTACATTGGCCTTTATAAATCAAGGTATTGAGTATAAGAGTTGGAATGTAATGGTGAGGTTGGATAAGACATTGGTGAGACCGAATTTGGAGTATTGTGTGCAGTTTTGGTCACCTAATTACAGGAAGGATATTAGTAAGGTTGAAAGAGTGCAGAGAAGGTTTACAAGGATGTTGCTGGGACTTGAGAAACTGAGTTACAGAGAAAGGTTGAATAGGTTAGGACTTACTCCCTGTAGTGTAGAAGAATGAGGGGAGATTTGATAGAGGTGTATAAAATTATGATGGGTATAGATAGAGTGAAAGCAAGCAGGCTTTTTCCACTGAGGCTAGGGGAGAAAAAAAACAGAGGTCATGGGTTAAGGGTGAAGGGGGAAAAGTTTAAAGGGAACATTGGGGGGGGCTTCTTCACACAGAGAGTGGTGGGAGTGTGGAATGAGCTGCCAGTTGAAGTGGTGAAAGCGGGTTCACTTTTGACATTTAGGAAAAACTTGGACAGGTATATGGATGAGAGGGGTTTGGAGGGATATGGCCCAGGTGCAGGTCAGTGGGACTAGGCAGAAAAATAGTTCAGTTCAGGCAAGAAGGGCCAAAAGGCCTGTTTCTGTGCTGTAATGTTCTATGGTTCTATGGCATCCCAGGACGGGTACTCAAGATGTGCACAACACAACTGGCAGTTGTGTTTACAGACATTTTTACTCCCTCCTTCTCCCAGTGTAGAGTGCCCTCCAAAACATTTGCCATTGTTCCTGTACCTAGAAAGAACAAGATAACATGTCTGAATGACTGATGTCCTGTTGCACTCACCTCAATAATAAGCAAATGCTTTGAGAGGCTGGTCAAGGACTACATCTGCAGCATGCTACCACCCCTACAATTCAACTACCGACACAACCGATCGACAGACAATGCAATAGCCATTACTTTACATACCGTCCTCACACACCTGGAGAAGAAGGATGCTAATGTGAGAGTGCTGTTCTTGAATAACAGTTCAGCATTCAACACCATAATTTCCCCTAGGCTTGACCAGAGGCTCAGAGATCTCAGCCTTCACCCTGCCTGTGTAGCTGGATCCTGGACTTTCTGTCAGATTGTCAGCAGGTAGTAAGAGTGGGCTCCCTCACCTCTGCCCCTCTGACCCTCAACACAGGTGCCCCTCAGGGCTGTGTCCTAAGCCCCCTCCTTTACTCTCTGTTTACCCATGACTGGGTCACCAACCACAGCTCCAATCTGCTAACTAAATTTTCTGATGATACTACATTGATTGACCTAATCTCAAATAATAATGATGCATCCTAGAGAGAAGAAGTCATCACCCTGACACAGTGGTGTCAAGAGAACAACCTCTCCCTCAATGTCACAAAAACAAAGGAGCTGGTTGTGGACTACAGGAGGAATGGAGTCAGGCTAACCCCTTATTGACACCAATGGATCTGGGGTTGAGAAGATGAACAGCTTTAAGTTCCTCAGCATACACATCATCGAGGATCTCATGTGGTCTGTACGTACTTGGCTGTGTGGTGAAAAAAGCACAACAGTGTCTCTTTCACCACAGACAGTTGAAGTTTGGAATAGGCCCCTAAATCCGAAGAACTTTCTACAGGGGCACAACTGAGAGCATCCTGACTCACTGCGTCCCTGTCTGATACAGGAGCTGTACTTCCCTCAATCACAGGACTCTGCAGAGAGCAGTGCAGACAGCCCAGTGCATCTGTACATATGAACCTCCCTCTATTCAGGACATTTATAAGACAGGTGTGTAAAAAGGGCCTGAAGGATCATTGGGGACCCAAGTCACCCCAAACACAAACTGTTCCAGCTGTTACTATCAGGGATACGGTACTGCAGCAAAAAAGCCAGGACCAACAGGCTTCGGGACAGCTTCTTCCACCAGGCCATCAGACTGATTAATACACGTTGATACGATTGTATTTCTATGTTATATTTACTGCCCTGTTGTACTTTCTATTTATTATAAATTACCATAAATCGCACATTGCACATTTAGATGGAGACATTACGTAAAGATTTTTACTTCTCATGTATATGAGGGTGTAAGTAATAAAGTCAATTCAATTCAATTCTGATTCTGAGTAAGCCCTATAATCTCTGTGGGGTGATTAATGACATGCTGGAGGTAAAGTCATATGGAAAACTTATATTGTTAAAAATATAAAAATAGGATCTGTTTCATTCATCATATACGTACATTTACATGTATTAGATTAGGAATTCTTTGTGGTGCGTTGACACAACTCTCCAAGAAGACCACAACCCCATCGTGGTTTGGAGGCTTGCGAGCCTCAGTCACTTGGCTGGAGTCAGGGGCTAATGCTTTGGCTCCCTGTAGGGTCACTCATGCCAAACAGGGCAAACAGCAGAGGCCAGACTAAGAGTAGTCCACCAGTACTCCAGGTTCAGGAGTTCAGCTCAGGGCTAACAACCCTGACTGGGAAGACAAAACTTTACAGAAACAGCAATGAAGAGTCCTTCTATATCTGAATGCAATGGTATTCCTGAGTCTTCACCCGGGCCTTACATGACTGGCAGTAGTGAAATCTAAGAGGAGATTACTGGCTCGATGGGGGAAGCTGTGAATACCGCCAAAGAGTCAGTAAACAACATTCAACAATTATAAAGAATGAAGAATTGTATAAAAATACAAAAGGTGATGTCCTCCTAAAATAGGAAGAGGAAGAGAAGAAGCAGATTAGAAAGTCAGTTTGATTTGTCACATGTACATTGAAAAATCGAAGCATACAGTGAAATGTTTTATTTTGCGTCAATGACCAACACTGTCCGAGGGTAGTGCTGGGGCAGCTGGGAAGTGTGGCCATGCTTCTGGTGTTAACATTCAAGCCCTCTCAGAGCATGAGAGCGTTGTTTGTTCCAGAAATAACAAGGAAAGAAAGATGGCTCAAACCAGGATGGTACCAGTAAATGTTTGTACAAAAAGAAGAGCATCCTGCTGAAAAGTCTATCAGCTGAGTTCATTGAAAGTTAAAGAGAGCAGCTGAAAAAATAAACAAAAATAAGCAAAATGATGAGAGCACATTGTCCAGTGGACATGCCAATGAACATGTCAGATTCCATGCTGTCCACATCAGATTCTCAACATCCCTCTCAATCCCCAAAGTTCAAGTAATAGAGTATTGACAAGAAAACATTGTGTAGACACGGTTAGGGTCAGAAATGTGTACCGTATAGAAATGTGATTATCATTCCATGTTAGAACATAGCACATTGAATGTTACAGCACAGTACAGGCCATTCTTAGAGTTTCTTAAATGTCCCTGAAGTATCTGACTCTACCACCTAGCCAATGTGTTCCACACACCCACCACTCTCTGTATGAAAAATTTATTTCTGACATCTTGCCTGTACATTCCTCCAATCACATTAAAATTATGCTCCGTTACGTTACCCATTTCTGTTTTGGGAAAAAATCTCAGGTTATCTACTCGAGCTGTTTCTCTTATCGTCTTGTACTTCTCTATCAAGTCACTTCTAATCCTCCTTTGTTCCAAAGTGATAAGCTCTAATTCACTCATTCTATACTCATAATTCATGCTCTTTAATGCAAGTAGCATCCTGGTAAATCATCTCTGCACCCTCTCTAAAGCTTGCACATCTATCATATAATGAGTCAAGCAGAACTGAACCAGTGTGACCTAACCAAGGTTTTATAGAGCTGCAATATTACTTTGCAGCTTTTGAACTCAATCCCCTGACTGATGAAGGCCAACAGAACATACAGCTTCTTAACAATGATGTTGATGCCCAAGTTTTTGCCCAGCTACAATAATCACAAGTTTTTTAACCATAAGAGATTCTGCGGACACGGGAAATACAGAGCAAATGCTGTTGGACTTCAGCAAGTCAGGCAGATTCTATGGAAGTGGATGAAAAGTCCGTGTTTGGGCAGAGATACTTCTTTCTGCTGAAGGGTCTTGGGCTGACCTCACAGTCCCTCGTGCACTTTGTGTGTGAATCCCACATTCCTTGTCTAAGTGCCTGTCTAAATATCTCTTAAAAGTCAGGATTGTATCCAATTCTATCAGCCCCTTTGGCAGCGCTTTCCAGATAACAACCATTCTCTATCTTATAAACTTTCTCTCTGATTCTCATTAATATTTCTTCCTCTCACAGAAGCCTCTGCCTTCTTGTTTTTGAGACTCCTGCTTTGGAAAAAAAAGATTCTGACTCTTTATAGTTTTGTATACCTCAAGCAGGTCACCACTCTATGTTCTTCACTCCAGAGTAAACAATCCTGGTCTATCCATTCTCTCTCCATAACAAAACCTCCCAATTGAGGCAACATTCTGGTGAATCTCTTCTGCTCCCTTGTCAGCTCAGTCACATACTTTCTATAGTGTGGTGACCAGAACTCAGAACTCCACACAATATTCCAAGTCTCTACAACTTACTTTCTCAGCATTATCTGTCTATCTATAGAACATAGAAATCTACAAGACATTACAGGCCCTTCGGCCCACAAAGTTGTGCCGACCATGTAACCTACTCTAGAGACTATGTATAAAGTGTATAAGCTGATGAGGATAGCCAGGTGCTTTTTCGCAGGGCTAAAATAGCCAACATGAGTGGCCATAGTTTTAAGCTGCTTGGAAATAGGTACTGAGGGGACATCAGGGGTAAGTTTTTCACACACAGAGTGGTGGGTGCATGGAATGCACTTTCGGCAGTGGTGATGGAAGTGGATACATTAGGGTCTTTCAAGAGCCTCAGATAGGTACATGGAACTTAGAAAAATAGAGGGCTATGCACTAGGAAAATTCTAGGTGGTCTCTAGAGTAGGTTACATGGTCGGCACAACATTGTGGGCTGAAGGCCCTGTAATGAGCCGTAAATTTCTATGTTCTATGCCCCCTCATGTTAGCCATTTCAGCCCTGGCAAAAAGCCTCAGGCTATCCACGTGATTAATCTTATACACCTAATTATCTTTTTATTTGTTGTTTAATTTGCACAGTTTGTCTTCTTTTACACATTAGTCATTTTTCAGTCTTTGTGTGCAGTTATTCATTGATTCTATTGCATTTCTTCATTCTACTGTGAATGCCCATGAGAAAATGAATCTTTAGGTTGTATATGGTGACATGCATGGATAATAAATTTCCTTCAAGCTTTGAAGACTGGTCAGAGTGCTTTGTAAACTTGCAACATAGCATCCTAACTTTTGTAATCAAATGCCCAGCCTCTGAAAACATATGTCTTCTTCCTATGTTCTTATTTTCAGGGAACAATGGAATTGACCTCTAAGGTCCTTCTCAAAGTCAAAGTCAAGTCAGATTATTATTTAAGTGTGTTTATGTGAGCATATACTACCTGAGATTCATTTTCTTGTAGGCATTCACAGGAAAATTAAGAAATACTATACAATTTATGTAAGACTATATATAATCCAAGGTTGACAAAAGAAAAAAAAACTAATTGTGCAAGTAAAAATTATAAATACGACTGAGAACATGATTTGTAGAGTCCTTGAAAGTGTGCTCATAGGTTGAGAAATCAGTTCAGTGCTGAGGTAAGTGAAGTTATTCAACTGCTTCTGGAGATGGATGTAGGATAATAAGTGCTCCTGACTTTGGTGGTGTGGGGCCTAAGGCTCCTGTACCTCCTGTCTGATGGTAGCCGTGAGAGAGCGTGACTTGGATGCTGGAGCTCTTGATAATGGATGCTGCTTTTCAGCGACAGTGCTCCTTGTAGGTGTAGATCATTCAAAGGCATCCCTCAGCACATTACCATTCACGGTATGTGTCCTACCTCCAAGAGAACCACAACCTTGTCGTCGTTTGGAGACCTGTGATCCAGAGAACCATGTTGGCTGGCCTCAGGGCCGTGTGCCTTGGCTCTTGGTTAGATCACCCATGCCAAACATGTCACAAGGATAAAGACCAGACTAAAAGTGGTCCACTGACTCTCCAGGTCTAGGGATAATTTTCCTGCTCAGGACTAATAACTCTGATTGGTAAAATAAAATTGTTATGGAAACAGCAATGAAGAATCTTTCTACATCTGAGTGTGATGGTATTCCTGAGACTCCGTCCAGGACTTGTGTGACTGACAGTGGTGAAAACCAAGAGGAAGCTGCTGACATGATGAAGAAAGCCCTGAACACTGCCAGAGATTTGAGAGGCAGGATATTCCACACAGGTAACCATGCTGACCATCCCTAATCAATTCCTATCTTTCCAAGTGAAGATAAATCAGGGTGCTCCTTGTCTGGCCTCCTCCACATTGCTGAGAACTGAAGTCGACTCAGAAACCATTGCTCCATCTGTCACAAAAAGCAGAATTTCATAATGGCCACCCATCTCAGTTTGGCTTCTCATTCCTATTCTGTTAAGTCCATCCATGGCCTCCTCTATTGCCATCTCATAATCCATCTGGACAGCTTCCAATCTAATGACTCGAACATCAATTTCTCCAACTTCTGGTAGTTTCCCCACTGTCCCCCTTCTCCCTTTTCCATTCCCCATTTTGATTTCCCTCTCAACCGTCCTCTTCTCCTCACGTGTCATCTTCACAGTCTGGTTCCCCCTCTCCTTCTTTTTCTCCGTAGTCCACTCCTCTCTCAAATCAGATTCCTTCTGATTTTATATCTTTGACCTAGTACCTCCCAGCTTCTTACTTTATCCCCCCTCCACTTCCCCATCCACCAATCCCCTCACCTGGTATCACCTATCACCTGCCAGCTTGTACTCTTTTCCTTTCCCCTACCCTTTCTAATTCTGGTATTTTCATTTCCAGCCCTGATGAAGGGTCTCAGCACAAAATGTTGACTATTCATTCCCCACCATCAACGCTGCCTGACCTGCTGAGTGCCTCCAGCACTTCCTGTGTGTTTCTCTGGATTTCCAGCAGCTGCAGAAATTCTTGAGATTCTATCCTGTCCATTAGATTTTTTCCAATAGTTTTCTGACCAGACTCAGGGACAATTTGGTAATTCTCTGATGGAACAAGTTTAGTTTGTTTCATTACATTCATGGTGCTATTCAAATTTCTGTTACAGATATGATGCGACTACACTCTCATTGTCAACTCCCTGCTTGGAAGTTCTCTGGACTGTTCGCCAACTCGGCATCAGTCAAGCCTGGTCTTTATCCACTGAAGGCAGAAGGATCACTGTAATGTCCTAATAAAGATCTGATGATTGAGTTTATCAGAGGGTATGATAAAGTGAGCACATGAGAACCACACAGTCGTGTGACAAGGAATGGCCAAGGTTCATCGTCAACAATTTCCCACACAAAGCTTGCAGATTGGTGGTGTTGTGGTTAACGAGAAAGGTTGTCTAAGGCAAGAGGTGGATCAGATGGACAGTTAGAAAAATTTCCAATTCAGGGATTTGGCCAATTGAAGTTAATTAACAATGAAAACCTTCATCATTTAGCCCTTGCAAAGACTCTCCATCAGCTAGTCTTGGAGAACTTTGGGAAAAAATTGTGCTGTTAATCACGGGATGAAGGGTCTGTATTGCTCTGTAATTTTCAAATGCGGTGTGGTAGCGTAGTGGTTAGCACATCACTTTATATTTCCAGTAATCCAGGTTCAATTTCCACTGCTGCTTGTAAGGAGTTAGTATGTTCTTCCCGTGACCGCAAGGGTTTCCTGTGGGGGCTCTGGTTTCCTCCCACAGTCCAAAGATGTCTTTCTAGCTGTTGCTCTACTTCCCATCCATCCCATCTTCAAGTATTTATATTTCGGGCCACTATAATACTTCTGTCACTCTGTTTTCCTGTTTTGTCCTCTGTTTCTTCTGCCATCCAGGACAATCCCTCTTTTTGCTGCTGGTCCTGAGGCTTCCTGTACCTTCTTCCTAATGGCAGCAGGCTCTTGAATTACTGGGGGTAACTTCGCTCAACTTCACTCACCCCAAAACCAAACTGTTCCCAAAACCTATGGACTCATTTTCAAGGGCTCTACGTCTCATGTTGCCGATATTTATTGTTCAGTATTTGAATGTTATTATTATTTCCTTTTTCTCTTTCTTTTTGTATTTGCATTATGGTTGTTGTCTGTCCTGTTGGGTGTGGCCCTTTCATTGATTCTATTGTGTTTCTTGTATTTATTGTACTTGCCAGCAAGAAAACAAATCTCAGTGTTTTATATGGTGATATACATGTACTTCAATAATAAAATTACTTAGAACTTTGAACTTTGGAATGTAAGTGTGTATCAGCCAAATTGTCAAAAATAATAATGACCTGTCAGTGATACAGCCAGCAAAGGAATCATTTCATCATTCCTACATTCAGTTCAGATTCCACACTTAGTGGCTACTTCATTAGGTACAGGTCAGTACTTAACAAAGTGAACAAAGCCCAAGGTCGCCTTCTGCTGCTGTAGCCCATCCACTTTCAAGGTTTGATGTGCTGTGCAAACACCTGTGTTGCAGATGTGATGCTCTTCTGCAAACCACTGTTGAAACGTGTGGTTATCTGAGTTACTGTCATCTTCTAAAGCAACACACACAAAATGCAGGAGGAACTCAGCGGGCCAGGCATTAGCTACGGAAAAGAGTAAACAGTCGATGTTTCAGGCCGTGACCCTTCATTAGGACTTCAAGAATCTGCAGATTTTCTTGTGTTTGTGATTCTATTGTCACCTTCCTGTCAGCCAGTCTGGCCGTTCTCCTCTGACTTCACCCATTAACCAGGTCTTTTCATTCAAAGAACTGCAGCTCACTGGATGTTTTTTTTTTGTTTTTCACACCATTCTCTGTAAACTCTAGAGACAGATGTGTGAAAATCTCAGAAAATCAGCACTTCCTGACATATTCAAATCATTCTGTCCAGCATCAACAATAATTCCAGTCAAAATCACTGAAATCACATTTCTAATGTTTGTTCAGAACAACAACTGAACCGCTTGATCATGTTCGAGTGCTCTTAAGCGTTGAGTTGCTGCCACATGATTGGCTGACCAGATAGTTGCATCATCAGCTGTACCTAATAAAATGACCACTGAGGGTCTAGCCCAAAAAATAACTGGATCTTCTCAATGAGCTCAATTCTTTCAAATAGTAGCTGTAGAAATATGCAAAATAACTTTTCATTTTAAGAATAATATCCTGAATTTCTTTTAATATCAAAGGATTCATCCTTGCATGCTGACATTTTATTCACAGTTTAGTCATCCATCTGGGTGTTGGGGTGGAGATGCGTCTCTACCAGAGGAGGTATTAAGCACTCCTTCCCTCCGCTAGCCTGTAGCTCACCTTTGGGCAAGGTGTTACAACTTCTTAGTCCCCCAATCAGGGTCATGTGAAGCCTTGCAGCAGGTGGTGGATGGTTGTATGAGCAGTTGATGCACAACACAAGTCCTGGCTATGTAACCATTGACGCCAGGCAATCAAGCACTGAAGAGTATTGATAACGGCTGGAGTCACCTGACTTGGAAAGACATTGCCCAGAAAAGGCAAAGGCAAACGACTTCTGTAGAAAAATTTGCCCAAAACTATCATAGTCAGGGGACCATGATCACCAAAGTCATCAGACACAGCACATAATGATGATCCAATTACAAACAAGAGAAAATCTGCAGATTCTGGAAATCCAAGCAACACATACAAAATTCTGCAGGAAGTCAGCAGACCAGACAGCATCTAGGAAAAAAGTACAGCTGATGTTTCAGGCCGAAACCCTTTGACAGGACACGATGATGATGATGTTCCTTTTTGCGATTCCCAAAAATCTGTTCTGGTTCTTTGTCTACCACTAGCATTTCCCATTATATACAAATAGATGGCTTTTGATTAAGTGTCTTCCTTAATTTTGAATCTCTTCTGAGGCTACCGGCCAGGTACAGATATCGATTTTAACCGATGTTTCGATGACAAACTCTGCCATCTTCATCAGGGATGATGCCTAGGCGCATCTAGTCTGATGGTATATATACCCCCATTGTCCATCCCTCTTGGCTGGATGGTCCTCAACCAATCAGGTCTCTGCTGTCCCACCTTTACAATCGAATTCCAGTTCTTACTTAGTGCGAGACCTTCATCTTCATTAAAATTCTTTTCCTGTAGTTTTATTTCAATGGCTTCCTTCACCAGGTGGTCCCAAAAGTAATTGCCATGGCACAATAGTTTTGTGCTGTCGAAGTCAATCCTTTGGCCATTCAAATGCAATGCTCTGCTACCACCGATTTCTCCAGATAAACCAAACCAATATCCCTCCTATGCTCCTTGAGATGAGGCTTTCCACTGTCTGTTCGATACAAGTTGCTCTGAATTCACTGGGAATACTGTTAACGTCAGCCATCCTAAATCACAGATCATCTTTGACTCCCGTGAGCTGAGATTTGAGCTTCCTTACAGGTTTGTGGATGTATAAATCTGGTATTTCTTCAGGACCTTGGCGATCTTTCCAGAAACAGCGGAATATAGGGAAGACAGGCAGTAGCGACAGGTTCCCATCAGCCCTTTTTAAGGGCCCTATTGATTTCCTTCACCTTGTAGCCATTCTGTAGGAATGTCATGCAAAACTGGTTACTGTGAAAAATCAGTGGTAAAAGAATATTGCATTTACAATGGCCATAGGATTGACTTCAATGGCACAGAACTTCTGTGCCACGCCAGTGTTTTTTAGGACAGCTTGGTGAAATAGGCCATTGAAATAAAACGAGAGGAAAACTATTTTAACATAGATGAAAGTCTTGATCTAAGTAAGAACTGGAATTAAATGATAAACAAGGTGGGACAGTAGAAACATGATTGGTTGAGGACTAACCAATCAGGAGGGATGGATGACGAGGAATAAATACCACCAGATTAGATGTGCCTAGGCATCACTGCTGACAAGGATGGCAGAGTCTGTCATCGAAATGTTGGTTAAAATTGACACCTGTACCTGGTTGGCCGCCTGAAAAGAGTTTATTCATCATATATGCCAGGAAAGCACTAGATCCTTTTTCCTTGACCTAGTTTGTTTCTTTTATCTTTCTTATTGAGTCCTTCTGTTGAACATTATGAATTGTTGTTTAAATATCACTGCACATTTACTGACCTTTACACAGGCTTATTTTTTTTTAGTCCATTTAAGATTTATTTTCCTTCTTTCACTTGCAAATTTCTACAGATGTATTGTGGAGAACATTCTAACCGGCTACATCACTGTCTGGTATGGAATGGACCACAGCACAGGATTGAAATGAGCTGCAGAAATTTGTGAACTTAGTCCCCTCCATCATAGACACTGGCCTCCCCAGCATCCAGGACATCTTCAAGGAGGGATGCCTCAAAAGGTGTCTTCCATCACTAAGGACCCCTATCGCCCAGGACATGCCCTCTTCTCATTGCTTCCAACAGGGAGGAGGTACAGAAGCCTGAAGGCACACACTCATCGATTCAGCAACAGCTTCTTACCCTCTGCCATCTGATTTCTGAATGACCATTGAACCCATGAACATTACCTCACTACTTTTTTTTTTCTCTTTTAGCACTACTTATTTAACTATCATAATATATTCGGTAATTTACAGTTTTATTATTATGTATTCAAATGTACTGCTGCCACAAAACAACAAATTTCACAACATATGTCCATGATATTAAACCTGATTCTGATTCTAGTTCTGAAGATTTATGTGGAGAATAATATAATCAAACTAAGAGCTCTATTTAACTGTTTGAACTTGTTTGAATCCTGTGCGTCTTATTTTTAAGATAACTTTTTTAAAAATTCTTCTTGCTTCTCTTTTAATATTTTTATATCTGTGTACTTGTAATGCTGTTGTGACACTGTAATTTCCTTTGGGATCAATAAAGTATCTACCTTACTTGGGACTTGATTATACAGAACGTTAGTTCACACAGAACTTGAATCCAGGTCTCAGTGATGATTGGAACAGGGCTGAGAGAAGAAAAGGATCAGTCATGACAAAATGGAGGAGCAGACTCAATGGGCCAAACAGCCTAATTCTGTTCCCATTCCTTATCGTCTTACGGTCCTAGAAAACACAGGAAACCTGTGTAGATTGAAATCAGACTCTAATCACTTAAGAACGAGAACCATAAGGAAGTTGCAGTCACATAATGAGTGTTATGAAAAACCCAGTGACATCTTAATAAAAAGAGCAGCCATTAAACCACTGTAATAAACTCAAATAAATGACATTCAGGTCCGTTGAGTTTTGCTGCAACCCAGAGCCCCTCGCTGGTCAGGAAGGATCTTGCCAACTTCAGGAGGTTGATATCAGGACTCTGTCTGAAATCCTACCTATGTTATGATTAAGATCCCATTATATCTACCTTAATACCTTGAAATACAAAGTTACATGGCAGTGTAGCAGTTAGCATAGCGCTAATACAGTTCCAGCTGTAAGATCAGGGTTCAATTCCTGCTGCGACCTGTAAGGAGTTTGTACGTTCTCCCCATGACTGTGTGGGTTTCCTCAGGGTGCCCCAGCTTTCTCCCCTGTTACAAAGAGGGTTAGTAAAGGCCATGACATATTGGCACCAAAAACATGGTACCACTCATCCCCAGCACATCTTCGGACTGAGTTGGTTGTTAACACAAAGCAACACATTTCTCTGTAATTTTCACTTTTTCGACGTGCATGCGACAAACAATCTGTATCTCTTTAAAACAGTTGTTCTGTAGTGAGTGCAATGACATGCAGATCGACAGCAGATGCAGCTTTGTTGACACTTTGCTCAGGACCATCTGTTCAACAGGAAATAAAATGTCAGGAACACAATCTCTTTACGAAGATCCCCACTTAAGTCGACATTTTTGAGCAAGCCTTCACTGGTCTTGGAGAAAAGTTCCGGAATCTTGTCCAGCTCCTTTACATTTCTTGACCAAGCTATTCGGAGTGTTCACTTTTCGGTGGTGTGTTATTTTTTTGAGCTGATTTCATATCTGCGGGTGCCTTGGAATAGCTAACCTGACTAAGTATGCTACAAGAGGGATGGCATGGCTATCTAGTAGCCAGAGACAAGTTATTCAACTCACTTAGTAACCTAAATGCCCTATAGCCCCATGGTAATGCAGTGGTTAGCACGACGCTATTACAGCTCAGCGCATCGGCGATCAATTCCGACATTATCTGTAAAAACTCTGTACATCTTTTTGTGAGCGCATGGTTTCTGCCGGGTGCTCCAGTTTCCTCCCACAGTGCAAAGGAATTCCAGTTAGTAGGTTAAATGGTCATTGTAAACTGTCCGGTGATTCAGCTATAGCTAAATCGGTGCAATGCTGGGTGGTGCAGCTCGTTGGCCTGGAAAGCCTATTCTGTGCTCTGTCGATAAATAAATAAACAAACAAAGGAATTAACAAAACCGAATAACTTCCAGTCCACTGCCAGAAACTCCCTGGAGCATTTATACATATGCTTCACTTCTGCTGTCTGAGGTTGAAAAGCTTCAAAGGTACATTTAATGTCAGAGAAATGTATACAATATATATCCTGAAATGCTTTTTTCTTTGCAAGCATCCATGAAAACAGAAGAGTGCCCCCAAAGAATGAATGACAGTTAAATATTAAAACCCCAAAGTAACCCCCCGGCTCCCCAGCCTCCCACCCGTAAGCGGCAGCATGCAATGATCCCCCTCTCCCCCATGAGCTAAAAAAAAGCATCGGCAACCACCAACAAGCACTCCAGCATGCATCAAGCAACAGCAAAGACACAGACTTACAGTATCCTAAAGACTACCCATTCACCCAGTATTCGACAAACCACAATAAGGGATAAAGAGGTGTCTCCGTTTCACAGCGAGAGGGGAGACATAACAAACAACTTACTGGTTTACGATGTTAAAAGTCCGCTGCGTCACTTTTTTCGAGCTCTCTGCCCAAACAGCTCCGGTCTCTGGGAACACAACCGTAGATCTTCCGACTCCCACGACACACTGATCTCCTGCCATGACACCAACCTTAAACCTGCTCATCTCCAGAGCCGTGAGATCTCAGCCCTCCGAAGGCAAGTAAAACTCTTAGGCCATGCCCTTGCCATGTCAAATAACGGCCAGTCGTGAAACCCCGAGAGCGGGTCCCATTCCCGCAAAGAACCGAAGTCAGTGTGTAACTCCAGGTCAGGGTCTTCAAAAGAACCCTGAAAGGGAAAAAATAGAGTTATTGAAGATGGAAATAGAGCTGTTTCCAAAGATGCAAGCAAAGGAGTTGTCATTAGGTGCCATTGTCTCCTCCTAAGTTCCTGCCTGTTTCAAAGAAGCCATCTATTTTACTAGTGCTCAAGAAAAGGACAGTGACCTGCCTCAATGACTACCATTTGGTATAACGTACATCAAGTGTAAAGATAGATTTGCTTTATTGGATTATAAGACTATAAGATGTAGGGGCAGAATTAGGCCATTTGACCCATTGAGTCTGTTCTGCCATTTCATCGTGGCTGATCTAATTTTTCTTCTCAGTCCCAATCACCTGCCTTTCCCCCGTATCTCTTCATGACAAATCAAGAATCTATCAGCCTCTGCCTTAAATATACTGTACATAATGACTTACCCTTCACAGCTGCCTGTGGTAACAAATTCCACAGATTTCAGGCTAAAGAAATTCCTCCTTGCCTCTTTTTGAAAAAGACACTCCTCTATTCTGAAGCTGTGTTTTCTGGTCTTCGACTCTCCCACCAAAGGAAACATCCTCTCCATGTCTACTCTATCGATCCCTTTCAACACTCAATAGGTTTCAATGAGATCACCCCTTGCCCTTCTAAATTCCAGCGAATAGAGGCCCAGAACAATTAAACACTCTTCATATGGCAAGGCATTTAACCCTAGAATCATTTTCATGAACCTCCTTTGAACCCTCTCCAGTTTCAGCACATCCTTTCTAAGATAAGTACCCCAAACCTGCTCACAATACTCCAAGTGAGGCCTCACCAAAGCTTTATAAAGTTTTGACATTACATTGTTGCTTTTATATTCTAGTCCTCTTGAAATGCAAAGATTGCATTTGCCTTCTTCACCACCAACTTGGCCTGCAAACTAAACTTCAGGGAATCCTGCACAAGGACTCCTAAATCCCTTTGCTTTGCAACTCAGATGTTTGTATTTTCTCTCTATTTAGAAAATAGTCAACCCTTCCATTTCTTCTACCAAAGAGCATGACTTTCTGACTTTCCATCTGTGACTTCCTCTAAAATGTCTATACTGTCCTGATAAAGGATCGTGGCCCAATATGTTGATTCCTCTCCAGTAAAATATACTGTGGGCCTCCCCCACAAAGCCCTTGTGCTGGCTGCACCAATCTTCAGTGCGTCCCTCAGCATGTACTCCTACAGCCTGGAACGTGCCAGATGGCAGCATTCCTCAATGGACCTCTCAATGTGCTGGCAGATCAACATCTTTCAGGCAGACCAAAGGGCATTTTTCACGGAGGTGATGATCCATTTCAACATTTGATAGCTTTCAATGAAATCAGCCCTCATTCTTCTAAGTTCCAGTGAATACAGGCCCAGAGCCATTACACCCTCTTCATAAGGCAAATTGCCTTTGGTCTGCCTGAAAATAGTCAACCCTTTATTTCTTCTACAAAAGAGCATGACCATACACTTCCTGACACCGTATTCCATCTGCCACTTCTTCTAAAATGTCTACGTCCTTCTGTAGCCCATCTATTTCCTCAAAACTAGCTGCCCCTCTACCTATCTTTGTATCATCTGAAAACTTTGCACCAAAGCCATCAATTCCATCATCCAAATCATTGACATATAACGTAAAAAGAATCAGTCCCCTCACAGTTCAGTATGGAACAACAGTAGACACCAGTGGCCAGTCAGAAAAGGCTCCCTTTATTCCCACTCTTTGCCTCCTGCCAATCAGCCACTGCTTTATCCATGCTGGAATCTTTCCTATAATACCAACGGCTCGTAGCTTATTAAGCATTCCCAAGTCTGGCACCTAGTCAAATGTTTTCTGAAAATCCAAGAACACAACACAATCCAATTCTCCTTTGTCTATCATGCTTGTTACTGCTTCAAAGAATTCCAACGGATTTGTCAGGTAAGATTTTCCTTTGAAGACACCATGCTGACTATGGCCTATTTTATCATGTTCCTCCAAGTACCCGGAAGCCACATCCTTAACAATCAACTCCAACATCTTCCCAACCACTGTGGTCAGACTAACTGACCTATAGTTTCTTTTCTTCTGTCTCTCTCCCTTCTTGAAGAATGGAGTGACATTGGCAATTTTCCTGTCTTCTGGAACCATGCAAGAATGTAGTGATTCTTCAAAATAGTTACTAATGCCTCCACAATCTCTTCAGCCATCTCTTTTAGAACTCTGGAGTATACACCATCTGGTCCAGGTTAGTTATCTATCTTCAGCCCTTTCAGTTTCCCAAGAACTTTCTCTCTAGTAATGGTAACTTCACTCACTTCATGACCCCTGACACCACAAACTACCACCATACTGCTAGTGTCATCCACAGTGAAGGCTGATACAAAATACTTATTCAGATTGTCCACCATTTCCTCGTCCCCTACAGTATCATTTTCCAGTGATCCAATACCAATTCTGAGCAACACACACAAAATGTTGGACGATCTCAGCTGGCCAGGCCATAACTATGGAACAAAGTATTGAAGACATTTCAGGCCAAGACCCTTCATCAGGAATGTACTCTTTCCCATAGATGCTGCCTGGCCTGCTGAGTTCCTCCAGCATTTTGTGTGTGTTGCTCGGGTTTCCAGCATCTGTAGATTTTCCATTGTTTGTGATCAATTCTGAGCCTCTCTTTTCTAATGTATGTATCTGAAGAAACTTCTGGTATCCCCTTTAATATTATTGGCTGGCTTGCTTTCATATCCCATCTTTACCTTCTTAATGACTTTTCAATTAACTTCTGTTGGCATTTAAAAGCTTTCCAATCCTCTGACTTCCTATTAATTTTTGCTCTATTATATGCCCCCTCTTTGGCTTTTGTGTTTGACTTCCCTTGTAGCCATGGTTGTGTCATCTTTCCTTTAAGATATTTCTTCCTCTTTGGGATGTACATATCCCGTGCCTTCCAAATTACTTCCAGAAATTTCAACCCATTGCTGCTCTGTTGTCATCCCTGCTAGTGTTCTTTTCCAATCAATTCTGGCCAACTCCACTCTCTTGCCTCTGGAATTCGCTTGACTCCACAATAACACTGATACATCTGACTTTAGCTTCTCCTTCTCAAATTTCAGGGTGAATTTGATCATATCATGATCACAAGTGTTCTTTTACCTTAAGCTCTCTAATCAATTCCGATTCACTGCACAATGAATATGTGCATTGAAATGCATCATTTGTGTCAAATCGTATCAGTGAGGATTTTACTGGGCAGCCCGCAAGAGTCACCACACTACCAGTACCAGCGTAGAATGCACACAACTCACTAATCCTAACCATAAGTATGCCTTTAGAATATGGGAGGAGACCCTTACTGTGATGGGGAGAATGTGCAAACCATTTATCAACAGTGGCAGATTTTAAACCCCAAGCGCTGATTGCGACAACCACTACAATACCATGCTGCTCCTTTATGCTACCTCCAAGAAATATGATGTGGCGTGAATTACCTTCTCAGAGATGATCTGCATCCACTTAAATCTGGCTGCAAGTCGACAGTGGATGCGATTTCTGTGGCTCTTTGCTCTGGACCATCTGGACAACAGGAACGCAATCATCAGGCAGCTGTGCATTGACTACAGCCGGATTTTCATGACAATCACCCCGTCCAACCTCACTATCAAGATTGAAGACGTGGCCATCTGTACATCCCTCTGCAAATGAATCCTCAACTTCGTCTTTGGCAGGCTTCAGTAGGTGAGGGTTTATGACTACAGCTTTTCCTCGCTGGCCATCAACACAGGTGCACCTCAACTCTGTGTGCTTAGACCCCTGCTTTACACTCTGAACACACATGACTGTGTGGCCAAATGCAGTGCCAATGCCATACACAAATCTGTCGACAACACCATTATTGTTGGACGAATCACAGATGGTGATGAGTCAGTGATCAGGGGTGAGGTCGGACACCTCTTGCTCAACTTCAGTAAGTCCAAATAATTGAACCCTGACTTCAGGAAGTGGGAAGGGGAGCAAATGTACACCAGTCTGTGCTGGCAGATTGGCAGAGGAGAGAGTCAACAACCCTAAGTTCCTGGGCATTAACATCCTGTCCCGGGGAGAGGACAGAGGCACAATCACAAGGAAGGCACAGCTGTGTGTTTCCTTTCTTCAAAGGATAAGGAAGTTCAGTTTGTCACTGAACACCCGAACAAACTTCTACAGAGGTTCTGCTGAAAGCGTTCCGACTGGTTGCTTCATGGTCTGGTACTGCAAATTCACAAACAGAACACAAAAAGCTGCAGTGAGTAGTGAAATCAGTCCAACACATGTTGGAAACATCCTTTCCCACCATAGGCAGTATCTACAGGAGGCATTGCCTCAAAAGGGCAACATCCATCATCAAAGATCTCAGCATCTGGGCCACACAAAACTCAAAGCTCGCAGTAACTTCTTTATCAAAGTACATATGTGTCACCATAAGCAAACCTGAGATTCATTTTCTTGCGGCCATTCACAGTAAGTACAAAGAAACAACAAAAAATATAATAATAATGCATAAATAATTTAAAAAAAACATTGAGAACATGAGATGAAAATCCTTGGAAGTAAGTCCATAGCTTGTAGGAAAAGTTCACTGTTGAGGTGAGTGAAGTTATTCCCTCTAATTCAAGATCCTGATGGTTGAGGGGTAATACCTGCTCCTGAGATTAGTGTGGGTCCTGAGGGTCCTGAACGTCCTTTTTGATGGCAGCAGTGAGAAAGGAGCACGGCTGGGATGGTGGGGCCCTTGATGATGGAGGCTGCTTACTTGCGACAGTCCTCTGGGTAGATGTGCTCAATGGTTGGGAGGGCTTTACCCATACCATTGGACTGGGCCACAGCTACTATGTTTTGTAGGCTTTTTCATCCAAGGGCTCCTTTCAGCTACGACTGGGCAGGAAGTGCATAAGCCTGAAGACACAAACTACCTACATTTGTCTGCCCACAATTCGAGCAAGATGCGATAAGCCCAGTTCCAGTGAAAGAAATAATTAAATCTATCCTTTTTTTTACAAAATCACAAGGACTTGAATGTTTAATTCTTTTTTGTTATATTATGGTTTGAGATTTTGACGTATCACATGCTCAGCTGGCCTGCAAAGCTGGACCGAGACAATTACCATGTCTGTTTAATATTCAGTGTGTTTAGTCTAGTATGTTAGTTTGGCTTGGTGGAGTGCTTATAGAGGAGTATTGGCATCATCCACAATGTCAGCCAGTATATTGAGTAATACCTGGTGGGTTCATTTGATTATTCCTAAGTAAGCTTCCATTTCTGGAGCAATTTACTTAAGCTTTTGGAAAGATGTACACTTTTGGGAATGTTACTAATGGAATTAGAAAAAAAGAAAGCATCAGAATTCGAGATGCAAGGAAACAAATATTTGAAAGGGTACACAAGGAGTTTGCAGCTGTTGGCGTAAAAACGGAGTGGGAAAGAACATCAGTGTGGTAGTGTGATGGCTTAAAGTAAGTATTGAGAGTTACAATAATACCCCACAAATGTCCGAACTATGCAGAAAAATAAATGTAAAAGCTAAATGCAACGCCACAATAGGCCGTCTTTCCCAGTGGTTGCTGATTTTACTTCCACTTCCCGTCTCCACTCCGACATGTCGGTCCATGGCCTCTTCTGCTGTCACGATGAGGTGACTCTCAGGTTGGAGGAGCAACACCTCATATTCCATCTGAGTAGCCTCCAGGCTAATGATATGAAGATGGATCTCTCCTTCAGGTAAAAATAAATTCCCTTACCTTCCCCTCTTCCTCTACTCCCCACTCCAGCCTTTTACCTAATCTCATCTGTTTATCATCACCCTCCTCCTTCCCTTTCTCTGTTGGTCTGTTCTCCTCTCCTATCAGATTCTTTCTTCTCCAGCGCTTTACCTTTCCCACCTACGTGGCTTCACCTATCACCTTCTAGCTACCTCCTTCTCCTCCCCCCAACCCACCATTTTATTCTGGCATCTTCCCCCTTCCTTTCTAATCCTGAAGAGGGGTCTCAATCTGAATCATCAATTGTTTATTCCTCTCCATAGATGCTGCCTGACCTACTGAGTTTCTCCAGCATTTTGTGCGTGTTGCTCTGGATTTCCCACATGTGCAGAGTCCGTCATGTTTATAATCACTTATTCCGTTCCCCATTCTGGCTTCCCTTTTACCCCTCCTTTCCTCTTCACCTGCCTATCAACTCCCAGCAATTTCCATCTTCCTTTCCTTTCTCTCACGTTCCACTGTCCTCTCCTATCAGATTCCCTGTTGTCTGGGCCTTTACCTTTTCCCTTTTAGTTGTTAACAATGTATTTCACTGTATTTTTCGATGTACGCATGATAAATAAATCTGAATATGGACCTGAGTCTTATGCCATTACGTTCTTTTGAATGAAATTTACATGCAGAACTGTGTAATGCACAAGTCAAAGTGCTACAACAAAACCACTAATAGCATCTAGCATCCCGGCTGAAATGAAAGAGGGAATATATTCTGCATTTTGTTGCTGTTCAATACTATATTCTGTACTCTGCTGTTCTGTTTAACATTTGTACTACCTTCAATCAGAATCAGAATCATTAGGAATATATATATACCATACTGCGCAAAAGTCTTAGGCTCATGTGACAGGATTCTATAAAGCGAAGATGCTTTCAATAATAACAAAGTGAAAAGTTTATAAATATCGAACAATTTACTATAAAGAGCAGTAAACAGTAAAAAATTAAATCTAATCAACAGCTGCTGTGACTACCCTTTGCGTTTAAAACTGCATCAGTTCTCTTAGGTGCACTGTCAAGCAATTTTATAAGAAAATCGGCTATTATGTTGCTTCAGTCCTCCGTACCTCCGCTTTGTGGTAACAATGAGAAGATGGCACATCCTGGGTGAAGGAGGGTCCTTAATGATGAAAGTTGGCTCCTTGAGGCATTATCTTTTGAAGTTGCCCTCGATGCTGGGGAGTGCAAAAAGAAAAGAAAACAAGTGAGGTAGCATTCAGAGGTTCAGAAATCTGATGGTGCTGGGAAATCAAATGTTTTTAAATGATCTGTATGGACAGCATGCAAAAGTCTTTCACTGTACCTAGGTTATCTTATTCTTATTACGTGCTCTGTCATGTGCGGGCGATCATGGTCCCATGACCCGGCAGAAATGGTTTGCCATTGCCTTCTTCTGGACAGTTCCTTTACAAGACGGGTGAGCCCCCCAGCCATTATCAACACTCTTCAGAGATTGTCTGCCTGGCATCAGTGGTCGCATAACCAGGCCTTGTGATCTGCACCGGCTGCTCCTACGACCATCCACCACCTGCTTCCATGGCTTCACGTGACCCTGATCGGGGTTGGGGGAGGGGGCTAAGAAGGTGCTACATCTTTCCCAAGGGTGATCTGATGGTGAGCGAAGTGAAGGTGTGTTTTACACCTCCTTTGGTAGACATATCCCCACCCTGCTACCCAGGTATCTTCGTACATGTGACAATAATAAACCAATTACCAATGGCTAAAATAGCATGAAAAGGATGAGGCACGTATGAGACTAACATTTCAATCCCCTTTCATTAGAGTGATTGAAGGCCCACTGCTATAAGTACTGTCTTTACAATTACTGAGCAAGCAGCTTTTCAGAGACAAAGTGTCAAGATTGAAAACTTGTACAAAAATAGGAAATGCTAGAAATATTTAATGCATGAAACAACATTTGTAAATAAAAGAAAAAGTTATTGTTTCAAGTCAAGGTTTCAGAAAGCAGCAGTTTCTCTGTTATAGAAGTCAAAGTTCAAAGCGAACTTAATATTAAAGTGTCAGGGTGACTGAAGTTATCTCCGCTGGTTCAAGACCCTGATGGTTGAAGGTTAATAATTATTTTTGCACCTGGTAGTGTGGGATAGAAGGCTCTCGTATCTTTTCTCTGATGATTGCAGTAAGGTAGTGAGAAGAGAGCATGGCCTGGATGGTTGATGTCCTTGATGATGGATGCTGCTTTCTTGTGGCAGTGCCCAAAGCTGGGGAGGCATTTTGCTCTGATGGACTAGATTGTGATATTTCACTTTCCCATTCACTGTGGTGCTGCAATCCACAAGGCAGGGAATCTTACCGCTAACAATATTGGAAACCACTTCACTACACCAATTCTCTGCAGCATTCAGACTTCCGTCATCAGTATTGAATTGAATTGACTTTATTTCTTACATCCTTCACGTACATAAGGAGAAAAAATCTTTACATTACATGTGTCTAAATGTGCAATGTGCAAGCATAGTAATTTATACTAATTGATTATAAATAGAACAGTCAATGTACCATAGAACACATTCAAATCAGCGTGAGTTAATCGGTCTGATGGCCTGGTGGAAGAAGCTGTTCCAGAGCCTGTTGGTCTTGGTTTTTATGCTGTTGCAATGTTTCCCGGATGGTAGCAGCTGGAATAGATTGTGGTTGGGGTGACTCAGGTCCCCAATAATCCTATGGGCACTTTTTGCACACATGTCTTTGTAACTGTCCTGAATCATGGGAAGTTCACAACTACAGATGTGCTGGGCTGTCTGCACTATTGTCTGCAGTATCCTGTAATTAAGGGAGGTACATTTCCCATGCCAGGCAGTGATGTAGCCAGTCAGGATGCTCTCAATTCTGCACCTGTAAAAAGTTATTAGAATTTGGGGGCCCATACCAAACTCCTTCAATCGTCTGAGGTGAAAGAGGTGCCGTTGTGCCTTTTTTACCACACAGGCGGTATGTACAGACCACGTGAGATCCTCGGTGATGTAGATGCTGAGGAACTTAAAGCTGTTCACCTTCTCAACCCCAGATCCATTGATGTCAATAAGGGTCAGTTTGTCTCCATTCCACCTGTAGTCCACAACCAGCTCCTTTGTTTTTGCGACATTGAGGGACAGGTTGTTTTCTTGAAACCACTGTATCAGAGTATTGAGGGGAGTTATTCAGATTTCCCCCCTGTACTAATAAGCAAACTTCAAAACCTGGGCCTCTGTACCTCCCTCTGAAACTGGATCCTTGACTTCCTCACCGGGAGACCACAGTCAATGTGGATGTCACTCCACTCTTTAAGAAGGCATGGAGGCAGAGAAAATGAAGTTATAGGCCAGTTCACCTGACTTCAGTGGTTGGGAAGATGTTGGAGTCTATTATGGATGAGGTTTCAGTTCTTGGAGGCACATGATAAAATAGGCCAAAGTCAGCATGGTTTTCTTGAGGGGAAATCTTGTCTGACAAACCTTTTCGAACTCAGTGTGGAAATAGCAGGCAGGATAGACAAAGGAGAGTCAGTGGATGTTGTTTATTTGGATTTTCAGAAGGCCTTTGACAAGGTGATGCACCTAAGGCTGGTTAACAAGATTAAAGTCCAAGGTATTACAGGAAAGATACTAGTACAGATAGAAGATTGCAGGAGGCAAAAAGTAAGAATAAAGGGGGCAATTCTGGTTGGCTGTAGGAAACGCGTGATATTCAGCAGGGTTCGGCTTTGGGACTGCTCGTTTTATGTTATATGTCAGTGATTTGCATGATGGAATTGATGGCTTTATGGTCAGACTTGCAGACGATAATGAAGATAGGTAGAGGGCTGAGTAGCACTGAGGAAGCAGGGAGTCTGCAGAAGAACTTGGACAGATTGGGAGAATGGACAAAGAAGTGGCAGATGGAAATGTATGGCCATGCACTTGAGCAGAAACATTAAAGGCACAGACCTGAGTTTCTCAGCTGGGGCTCTGTGAGAGATTGTGAGTAAAAAAAACAATGGCTTTTTTTTAAACTTAGTGCAATGCACGATGCACTTGCAGTGATGGGCAGTTCCCGAGCAGCCCCATTAACAATCTCGTTAGAGGACTCTCATCCCGTATGACAGTGAGCAGTCGGACCACATTCATTCTCAGCTTTTGACGCCAGATAGGAGAGCCCGTTAATAATTGGTGAGCGCTATATTTTAAGGAGGAGAGGACAGTAGGCTGATAATTGGTGAGTGCTATATTGCACGGAGGGGAGAGCGGCAGGCTGTTGAGGAGTATGAAGTGCATTTGCCAAGCATTGAATGGAAAGCCCATCTTGGGCTATGACGTCAGCCTGTCCCTCCTGAATCACCTCCTCCAACTTCCCCTTATGCGCTGCTAACTGACATATGGAAGCAAAAAAACTTTACCGATGTAGTAGAAAGGTCCAGTGTGGCAATTTTTGAAGAAGAGGATGAGATGGAAGAGGAGGCTTCTAGGCCTGGGCCTACTGACTGTTTTGATAAGGTTAATGACGAAGAATTACAATCTTCTGAGTCATTTCACTGCACTAGTGCAACAATGGACACAAAAAATGTCTGTCTTTACAATGAAAGCTACTTATTAATGGGTTTTCCATGGACTGGTGATCCAAGTTGTCCTGTTCCATTGAGCCCAGTCTCTGGCAAACAACTTACTACTGTAGCAATAGCTCCAGCAAAATTGAAAAGGCACTTATCTGCAAATTGCAGGCATATGACCCGTAAAAGGGCTGATTATTTTAGACCGCTGTTGAAGTCTCAAAATAAACAGTTTAAGCCTTTTGAAAATAATGTCACAGTCAGTGAAATGGTCAGGAAGCAAGTTGTTTAGTAGTTTTAATACCAGTTCATGAGAGAGTGTTTAAAAAGCTGTGAAAACCAGGACAAAGAGCACACCAATCTCCTGCTATATATAGAAATCCCGGTGGCTTAGCAGAGGAAAGTTCTCAACAGGGTGTTTGAACTGAAAGGTGAATTGCAGAAGAATTTCAAGAAAATAGTAGGCCTGATTTTGGTGAGTGCTTTGAAGATGAAGAATGGCTGTAGAAACTAGCCTACTTAGCAGACATTTTTCATCGTAAGTTAACCGAGTCTCTGCAAGGCGCGGGGGAAAATGTTTTGACTTCAAGTGATAAGATTCTTGGATTTAAAAAGAGACCGAATTTTTGGAAAAATCATGTTGGAAAAGGAAATGTTGAAATGTTTCCACTGCTGCTTGGGCTTGAGAGTGAGGAAGGGTATGCAGAGCAAAATTGAACAGATTTTTTCTCCCTTTCAGTACAAGTGTATGACTGGGTGAGGGGCCCTTTCTCTGTGTCTTCTGCTCAGACTAAGAACTTGACTTTGAGAGAAGAGGTAGAGCTTTGTGAGCTGCACTCCGATCATACACTGAAGATGAGACTTACTGACAAGTTCTGGAATTCTCTGAAAGAGTATCCTGCCATCCATAGGAAAGCAATAAACATTTTGTTTCGGTTTTCAACTTCTTACATGCGTGAGCAAGCTTTTTATTGTTTTTAACAAGCATCAAGTGAAAGAATAGAAATCGTCTCACACGACGTGCTACATATGAGGCTGCTTACCAAGTTGATAGCCTATGGTATTACTGAAAAGTTACTGGCATGGTTAGAGCATTGGCTGATTGTTGGAAGGCAGCCAGTGGGAATAAAAATATCCTTTTCTGGTTGACTACCAGTGACTAGTGGTGTTCTGCAGGTGGTGGTGTTGGGACCACTTCTTTTTATGCTGTATATTAATGATTTAGGGGACGGAATTAATGGCTGTGTTGCAAAGTTTGCAGATGATATGAAGATTGGTGGAGGGACAAGTAGGCTGCAGAAGGGCTTAGACAGATTTGGAGAAAAGGCAAGAAAGTAGCAAATAAATACAATGTTGGAAAATGCATAGTCATGCATTTTGATAGAAGAAGTAAATGTGCAGACTATTTTCTAAATGGGGAGAAAATCCAAAAGTCTGAGATGCAAAAGGACTTGGGAGTCCTTGTACAGAACACCCTAAAGGTTAACTTGCATGTGGAGTCGGTGTTGACGAAGGCAAATGCTACATTAGCATTCATTTCAAGAGGTCTGAATATAAGAGCAGGGATGTGATGCTGAGGCTTTATAAGGCACTGGTGAGACCTCACCTTGAATATTGTGAACAGTTTGGGCTCCTTATCTAAGGAAAGATGTGCTGGCATTGGAGAGGGTCCAGAGGAGGCTCACAAGGATGATTCTGGGAATAAATGTGTTATTGTATAAGGAACATTTTGTAATTTTGGGTATGTACTTGCTGAAATTTAGAAGGATGAGGGGTATATCACTGAAACCTTTTGGATGTTGAAAGGCCTAGACATCAGAATCAGAATCAGACTTTAATCGCCAAGTACCTGTGCACATACAAGGAATTTACTTCCGGCAGATGTTGTCTCTCTGCTCATAACAATAATAATGATAAATATAAATGAAAATATAGATTATACATACAAGTAGTGCAATCCAAGTAATAGTTAGCCTACAGTTAACCGGCAGTTAACTGTTCAGCAAAGTGACCGCAGTAGGGAAAAAACTTCTCCAGTGCCTATTAGTCTGGAGGGATCTGAAGCGCCTACCAGACGGAAACAGTTCAAACAGTCCGTGCGCAGGATGGAAGGAGTCCTTTATGATGTTCCCCGCCCTCTTCTTCAACCTGGAAGAGTACAGGTCCACAATAGAGGGCAGGGAGGCTGCAATGATGTGCTCGGCAGTCCTCACTGTGCGCTGTAGTCTGGTTCTATCCTGCTTGGTGGCATGGTAGATGTCTAAAGGATATTTCCCATGATAGGGTAGTCTAGGGCAAGAGTGCACAGCCTCAGGACACAGGAGCATCCATTTAAAACAGAGATGCTGAGACATTTATTTAGTCAGGAGGTGGTGAACTTGTAGAATTTATTACCACAGGCAGCTGTGGAGGCCAGGCCGTTGGGTGCATTTAAGGCAGAGCTTGATAGGTTCTTGAGTGGACATGGCATCAAAGGTTAAGTGGAGAAGGCCAGGGAGTGGAGCTGAGGAAGGCAAAAAGAGGATCAGCCATGATTGGATGATGAAGCAGACTCCATCATGGCCAAATGGCCTAACTCTGCTCCTATGTCTAATGGTCATTTCAGTTGAATGTGAATCTACACATGCTTATCTCAAGTTCGACCAAGTGAGAAATTAATTATGTTTATCTTATGTTTTAGAAATTTATGAAAGGGAAAGAAAGAGATTAATTTCAAGAAAGGTAATCTAAAAATTCATTCTCTACTCAAAGGTGCATTGACAATTATTTTTAGATTATTCTATCTACAACTTTTTGATCATGGTAATGTACTGTGAGCTGTAGGTATAATAATTTTTATGCAGAGGTTCCCAGAGACCTGAAAACTATTTCAAGGTTTACTCCAGGGCAAAAAGGTTGAGAAATTCTGATATAGACTATTTACAAAATAGGGAGAAAATTCAGAAATCAGAACTTGGGAGACCTCGTGTGGGATGCCCCAAAAGGTTAACTAGCAGGTTGAATTGACGGCGAGGAAGGCAAATACAGTGTTTGCATTCATTTAGAGATGACTAGAGTATAAAATCAATGATGTAAAACTGAGGGCTTATAAAGTGTTGGTCAGCTGCATGAGGAGTGTCCGCAGCAGTTTTGGGACTTTTACTGAAGGAAAATGTGCTGGCATTGGAATGGATTCAGAGGACGTTCACAAGAATGATTCATAGAATTAAATGGTTGAGGTATAAAGAGCACTTGATGGCTCCAGGTCTGTACTTGCTGAAGTTTAGAAGAATTGGGAGGGATCTCACTGAAAGCTATCAAATAGTGAAAGCACTAGATAGAGGTTTACTCATCTGTGTGCTGAACTCAGGCTGTGGCCCACAACTAACGGGCTCTTGAATTGGCTGCATTGATGCCTGGTTTCATGTCTGCGGACTCCGTTTTGTGAATGTCCGTTCTGAATGTTATTTCCTTACTTTTATTGTTTGCACAATTTGTTTATTTTTCTGCACAATTGGTGCTTGATGGGCTTTGTTAATGGGTTCTGTTGGGTTTCGTTGTTATGTAGCTGTCTGCAAAGAGAACGAATCTCAAGGTCGTCAAGAGAGTGGTGAGTGCACGGAATAGGTTGCTGGCGGCGGCAGTGGAGGCGGAAACAGCAGGGTCTTTTAAGAGACTCCTGAATGGATACATGGAGCTCAGAAAAATAGAGGGCTATGGGTAAGCCGAGGCAGTTCTAAGGCAAGGACATATTCAGCACAGCTTTGTGGGCCGAAGGGCCTGTATTGTGCTGTAGGTTTTCTATGTTTCTATGTTGTATAAAGTGTATATACTTTGATAATAAATGTACTTTGAACTTTGAGTGATATGGAAAGGATGCTTCCTATAGCGGGGAGTTTAGGACTAGAGGGCACAACCTTAGAACAGAGGGATGTTCATTTAGAACAGAGATGAGGAGGAATTTCTTTAGCCAGAGGGTGGTGTATCTGTGGAATTCATTGCCACAGATGGCTGAGGTCTTATGATTGGAAATTGCATCTCCTTCTTGCTGACAATGAATGCAGATTCACCTCAAGGATACGTGTTTACCCAGTGATCTACCCTCTCTCTATAGCTATGACTGCATCACGAGACAGAGCTCAAACACCATCTATAAACTTGCCAATGACACAACTATCATAGGCAGAGTTTCAAATAGTGATGAGGAGGTGTACAGGAGTGAGATAGATCAGCTGTTTGAATGATGTCACAATAATATTGCACTCAAAGTCAGAAAGAACAAGGAATTGATTCTGGACCAGAAAGGGGGAAGTCAAGGGAACAAACAACACACGTCTTTAAGGAATCAGAAGTGGAAAGGAGGAGGAGTTTCAAGTTCTTGGATGTCAACAACTCCGAGGATCTATCCTTGGCCCGACATATTGATGCAATTATAATGAAGTCATGACAGTAGCTATATTTCACTAGTGTTTGAGGAGATTTAGTGTATCATTTAATACTCCAGTAAATTTCTACGGATCTATCATGGAACACAGTCTGACGGGTTGCGTCACTATCTGGTTTGGGGCGGCTACCACACAGGATCAGAAAAGCTGCTGAGGGTTGTAAACTCAGCCAGCTCCATCATGGGCACAAGCCTCCCCAGCAGTGAGTACACCTTCAAAAGGCGATGTTTCAGAAGGCAACAACTATCACAAAGGATCCTCCCCACCACTATCCCCCAAGACATGCCCTCTTCTCATTACTACCATGAGGGAATAGGTACTAGAGCTTGAGAGGATCGCTTGGGACTCCCTCCCACACTTACTGGGAGTGTTATTGATGAAGAGCCAAAAGCATTGTTGAGGATCCCTACCAGCAATCCCATAATCTCTTTGACTCACTACCATCGGGAAGGAGGTAGAGGAGCATCAGGATTAGGACTGCCAGACTGAGTAACAGCTTTTTTCTTCAGGCTGTGAGACTAATGAATACCCTGGCACCATTGAGGTCTCGTCACTAGGACAGCCAGCAGTTACTGTCTACCTGTGCTGTGAACTACATGCATTCTGAATTATATTTCACCAATTTATTTATGATAATATTTTGTTTTATGTGCTGTGGGTGATATATATTTTGTGGGTGGTTCATGTTCTGGAGATATGTTGTTTCGTTTGGTTGTATAAATGTACAGTCAGATGCCAATAAACTTGAACTTGAAGGCATATATTCTTCTGCTCCACAAGAGATTTCTAAATGATCCATCAACTCATGAACACTACCTCCCTATTTTGCTCTCTTTATGCACTATTTATTAATTTAGTATTATGCTTTTTTATTGTAATTCATACTAACTTTTATGTACTGCTGCCACACAGCGACAAATTTCATGATGTTGGTCAGTGCTAATAAACCTGATTCCGAGTGTGAGTCTATGTTATGTCTTCTAGCTGATGCCTTTCCCATGCTGGTTATAACTGCAAAATTTCTTCCGAGGATGACCTACTACAAATCCAGTGTGTCCACAAATCTTGTTTCTGTAAGCAATGTATATGCCTCCATAACACTGCTAAGGATTCATCTTGGAGGTTATGCTCAGGGACCTTTAAACTGAATCTCATTGTTTTTGCTTATTTTCAACTTCAAGTTCGTTTATTGTCATTTCAGCCATATACCTGTATATGCCAAACAAAACGACACTGCTCCAGACCAAGGTGAGACATAACTCAAACACACAACATATAAAGTAATATTACAACAAATAAAGTGACAAATAATAAGGAGTGTTTACAACAGAAGTTCAAGAGTAAACAATATAATGCCTCTCGCTCCTCATGTGTGATGAGACCAGGGTGGTGGCAGGGAGTTCTGTAGTCTCACACAACCTGGGGGCAGGAAGCCCTTCCTACCCTAACACTCCTTATCCTAATGCTGTGCTACCTCCTGCTTGATGGTAGGGGGTCAAAGAGATTGTTGGATGGATGGAAAGGTTAATTAATAATATTAAGGTGCTGCAGATGCTCTTGGTAAATATCTCAGATGGGTGGAAGAGGGATCCCAATGATCCTCTTGGCAGTGCTAGCAATCCTTTATAGGGAATTGTGGTTGGATAATTTAAATGTTGAAAAGAACAGATAGGTGGATGTGGAGAGCACATTTCCTCTGGTGGGGGTATCCAGAACTAGAGTGCACTGCCTCAAAATTGAGGGGAGACTTTTTGAATAGAGGTAAAGAGGTGTTTTTTAGCTGGAGAGCAGTGAATCTGTGGAATGCTCTGCCACAGACTGCAGTGGAGATAAAGTCCATGCGCATACTTAAGGAGGAAGTTGATGGCTTCTTGATCAGTCAGGGCATCGAAGGTTATGGTGAGATGGCAGGTATATGGGGTTGAGTGGGATCTGGGATCAGCCATGATGGAATGGCAGAGCTGACTTGATGTGCTGAATGGCCTAATTCTGCCCCTATGTCTAATGGTTTTATGGTATTAATGTCCGTATCAGACAGTGGTGTAGCCGGTCAGATCACGCTCAGTGGTGCTCAGGTACAAATTGTGGTGTTGGGGAGCCTTACCTGCCTCAGTCTCCTCATGAAGTGGAGCTGTTGCCATGCTTTCTCGACTGAAGAGATGGTGTTGGGGGCCTTGGTGAGATTGTCCATCATGTGTATTCCCAGAAACTTTGCATAGGTGAACCCAATAAATGATTCAAGCTACAATTCACATTCAGATTTATCACATGTACATTGTTTGCATTAACAACCAATGCAACCTAATGACGTGCTGGAGCAGCCTGCAAGTATTGCTACTCATTCTGCTGACAACCATGTTCAGCCGAGCAACAATCTCAGGACAAGACAATTACATCAACATAAGCCTTTTCCCACCCTCCCTCACACAACAGAAGAAGGCTTCTAACCTCTGGACAGACTTCCAATCCTTGGCCCAGGACGCTCAGACTCAGTCATCATGCCTTCTACCTCCACTTCCTGACCTGGATTCATAGCCTTGACCTCCAGTCCGCTTAAGAGCAGTTTTGCTTGGCTGGGTGGTTGTGTCTGGTAGTTTGGTACTTTGCTGTCACTTCTGCAAGGTCTGGACATTTCTCTCTCAGGTTGTGGGAGGCTTGTCTTTGGAGTGTGTATCATTTTGGTTAGATGCTCCACATTTTGTGTGGATGAGTGAGCACTGGATCATCATCTATAGAGTCACAAAGTACAAAAGCACAGTAACAGGCTCTTTGGACATTCCAGTCCATGCTGAACTTTTATTCTGTCTATTCCCTTCGAACTGCACCTGGACCACAGCCCTCTATACCTCTCCCATCTCTGTACCTATCCAAATTTCGCTTAAATATTGAAATTAAATCTACTCTCACTGTTCTCTTGTTCCACACTCTACCACCCTCTGTGAAGAAATACTTAACCCATGACCTCTTGTTCTATTCTTACCTAATCTCAGTGGGAAAAAAAAAACCTACTTATATTTACCCTGTCGATACCACACGTAATTTTGTAGATCTTTATCAAATCTTCCCTCATCCTCCTACACTCCACAGAAAAAAGTCCTAAGCCAGTGGCCAGCACAGAAAGCTTATGTTTCCAAAGAACATTAATTGGATCTAGTAGAGAGCAAATAATGTGTGGGGTAATATTCGCAAATGGTTTTATACTACTGAGGCTTCTTCTCAGGAATTTGAAGCCCTTTGCTGGTTGGAGTCAACCATGGTTTTTGCACTCCAGTGGTCTACATCATACACAAACCAGCAGGGAGGCCTGGGCAGTATGATATGTCGAGCAAGCTTTTGCCCATGCAGCAGGCTCCTCCTCTCCATGTAGCTGATACCTCCAAAGGAACGGCACTGACCGATACAGTTTTGCACCAGAATCGGTACAGTTTGGCACAGTAGTTGCCAGTCAGCTTTGAACTCAATGTAGGAGTGCATTAGGCAGTCCAGCTCTGCATTTTTCCTCCCAGTTTACTCTCAAAGCTTTCTCCATGAGTGGGTATAGCTGCAAGGCAGGAGAGGTTCGACATCAGAGTTTTCCTTCTCCTAGACGAGCTATCAACCACAGCTGATGAGCTCCACCTACCCAAAGTGATTGGTAGGTGCCAGTAACCCACCTTTGCTCCTTCTCCTGTCAGTAGAAACTGTTCTTCCAGGCTTTGTTGCTAAGCCATACGTGAAGGCCAGGAGCTGGACTTGATTGTCAGAGACCATTTGAGGTGGATGCCATTGGGAGCCTTTAATAAGTAGCGGGAACTTATCCCCACTACCACCCCTGCTATTACATCCATATGGAGCCCCAGAAAGTATACATAATTCAATTTTATGATGACTAAGAACCTTTCCTGAGTCTTGTTCAAAGCTTAATTATTCCCACAGCTTGATTCCTATTTTTCATCTTGTAGACTGATTTCACCATCAATCACAATCCTTTCTTTCTGCTTCCAGAGGAACCCTGACCCAGCACATTAGAAATTGCCTAATATCCTAGCTGGTGATACTTGGAAAGGAAAAAGGTTTCCTTATAATCTGGGTCATTTCATCAAGTGCAGTTTCTCATTCCAACTTGTGACAGAACTTCTTCTTTAACTTGGGGTACTTTGGTAGCACAATAGCAGTCAGCGCAGCACTATTAAAGCTCAGACTGTTGGAGTTCGGAGTTCAATCCCAACATGCTCTGTAAGGAGTCTTTGTACATCCTCTCCATGGAATGTGTGAGTTTTCTCCAGGTCCTCCGGTTTCATCCCACAATCCAAAGATATACCAGGTAGGGTAATTGATCAATGTAAATTTTCCATGATTAAATTAAGCATAAACAGCAGTTGCCTCTAAGTAACAATCAAAGTTGACGCCATTTGATCTCTGGTAATCTATTTTCTATTTTAAAATTAGTTTTTCCAAGAATTTTCTTCAACATTGTCCTATTGAGTGTTAAATTTACCTGCTCATTGAAAGCCTTTGCATTGTGGGAGGTGGAGACTTGTCCGTGTGAGGAACACTTCAGCCGCTCCCATCAGCTGCCATTTAGCTGATGACACCATGGCACCAGTAGTCTTTACATTTGGACTGCAGTAACCACGCATCCTCTTTTCACTCTCCGGTCGCCATGGACCAGGTAGACAAGGGTGCCGCGGAAACGTTAAACACTGGAAGTGTGCTCCTGTAAAAAGGGCCCAGGTGCCCACTTTAATTTGCCACTGTGTAATTGTTCAGTACCTGAGTTGGCCTGTCACTTTGCATGCTCAATTTAGATCTGTATCTGTAATCAAGTTTGGCTTAAAGAGTTACTCAACATTTAGTGTCAATTTTGTCTTGTAAATAAACTTTTAACCGACTTACTGGTAGTGACTGATCTCTGGCCCCACTTCCTGAATCCATGAACCTGATTTCCCACAACAAATACTCACTCACAAACTGTTCAGTGAGTTAAATTTGCGCATCCTGAGTTTGGGAGCTAGCTTTATGCAATTTCTACATTAACACACATAAAATGCTGGAGGAACTCAGCAGATCAGGCAGTATCTGTGGAGAGGAATATACAATCGACATTTCAGGCTGAGACCATTTAAAAGGACCGGAACAGAATCAGAATCAGGTTTATTATCACTGGCATGCATCATGAAATTTGTTAACTTAGCAGCAGCAGTTCAATGTGATATATAATCTAGAAGAATAAATCAATCAATCAATCAATCAGGTACAATATATGTATATTGAATAGATTAAAAATTGTGCAAAAACAGAAATAATATGTATTTTAAAAGTGCGGTAGTGTCCAAGGGTTCAATGTCCACTTAGGAATCAGATGGCAGAGGAGAAGAAGCTGTTCCTGGATCGCTGAGTGTGTGCCTTCAGGTTTCTCTACCTCCTACCTGATGGTAACAGTGAGAAAAGGGCATGCCCTGGGTGCTGGAGGTCCTTAATAACGGACACTGCCTTTCTGAGACACCGCTCCTTGAAGATGTCCTGGGTACTTTGTAGGCTAGCACCCAAGATGGAGCCAATGAAATTTACAATTCTCTGCAGCTTCTTTATGTCCTGTGCAGTAGCCATCCCCAGCCCCCCATACCAGTCAGTGGTACAGTGATGCAACCTATCAGAATGCTCTCCATGGTACATCTATACAAGTTTTTGAGTGTATTTGTTAACATGTCAAATCTCTTCACTCCAAATAAAGTATAGTCGCTGTCTTGCCTTCTTTATAACTGCATTGATACGTTGGCACCAAGTTAGGTCCTCAGAGATCTTGACACCCAGGAACTTGAAGCTGCTCACTCTCTCCACTTCTGATCCCTCCATGAGGATTGGTATGTGTTCCTGCATTTTACCCTTCCTGAACTCCACAATCAGCTCTTTCGTCTTACTGACGTTGAGTGGAAGGTTGTTGCTGCGACACCACTCTACTAGTTGGCATATCTCGCTCCTGTACGCCCTCTTGTCACCATCTGAGATATAATCAACAATGGTTGTATCATGAGCAAATTTATAGATGGTATTTGAGCTATGCCTAGCCACACAGTCATGGGTACAGAGAGAGTAGAGCAGTGGGCTAAGCACGCACCCCTGAAGTGCACCAGTGTTGATCATCAGCAAAGAGGAGATGTTATCACCAATCCGCACGGATTGTGGTCTTCTGATTAGGAAGTCAAGGATCCAATTTGCAGAGGGAGGTGCAGAGTCCCAGATCCTGCATCTTCCCAATCAGGATTGTGGGAATGATGGTGTTAAATGCTGAGCTATAGTCGATGAACAGCATCCTGATATAGGTGTTTGTGTTGTCCAGGTGGTCTAAAGCCATGTAAAGAGCCATTGAGATTGTGACTATCATTGACCTATCGTGGCGATAGGCAAAATGCAGTGGGTCCATGTCCTTGCTGAGGCAGGAGTTCAGTCTAGTCATGACCAACCTCTCAAAGCATTTCATCACTGTCAATATGAGTGCTACCGGGTGATAGTCATTAAGGCAGCTCACATTATTCTTAGGCACTAGTATAATTGTTGCCTTTTTGAAGCAAGTGGGAAGTTACTCCCGTAGCAATGAGAGGTTGAAAATGTCCTTGAATACTCTTGCCAGTTGGTTGGCACAGATGTTCAGAACCTTACCAGGTACTCCATCAGTACATTCCGCCTTACGAGAGTTCACCCTCTTTGAAAACAGCCTAACTTTGGCCTCTGAGACACAGATCACATGGTCACTGGGTGCAACAGGGATCTTCACAGCTGTAGTTATATCCTCCCTTTCAAAGCGTGCGTAGAAGGTGTTGAGCCCATGTGGTAGTGAAGCATCATAGCCATTCATGCTGTTGGGTTTCACTTTGTAGGAGGTAATGCCTTGCAGACCCCGTTAGAGTTGTCGTGCTTCCGATGTCGTCTCCAAGCTTCTTTGAATTTGTCTCTTCACCCCTGAAATAGCCTCCACATTATATCTTGTCTTCTGGTACAGATCTGGATCCCCAGTCTTGAATGCCAAAAATCTAGGCTTCAGCAAATGAAGTTCCTCCTAGTTCATCCACAGCTTTTGGGAAAAGGGAAGATGCCAGGATAAGAAGGTGGGGGAGGGAAAGGAGTGCAAGCTGGCAAGTGATAGGGAGACCCAACTCCCTCTGTTTCCTCTCTTCCTTCACTTTCTTCTATGGTCCACTATGCTCTCCTATCAGATTACTTCTTTCTCAGTCTTTCACCTCTTACTCCTATCATCACCTTTCATCCCTCTTCCCCACCCAACAACCTTCCCTCTCACCTTGCCTCACCTATCACTTGCCATCTTCTCATCCACCGTCTCCGAATCCTCTTAACTTGCCTTCTTTCCCCTTCCTCTCCAGCCCTGATGACGGGTCTCAGCCCAAAATGCTGACTGTTTTTCTTCTCCATAGACTTTGCCAGACCTGCTGAATTCCTTCAGCATCTTGTGTGTGTTGTTCTGGATTTCCCACATTGTATTGCTCCCAGGTTGGCTTCCTCAAACTCTTGACCTCTCCCTCCTGGAGGATTCCCTTCACCAAATGGGTTGCAGTATTGGTCTATGAAGTTGTCGTATACTTTCAAGGACCGCTGGCAATTGGTAATTAACATCAGTTTTCCATGCGAGGTAAAGAGAAATCACTTGTTCCTATTTACTTAGAAAGCACTTCACACTGAACTTGCCAAAAGTCTTAAGTGATCATTGGAAAGAATTCTAAGCAATTCATATCAATTATTCCATTGAATAACTGTTTTTGTATGTGTGAGTGTGAGAGGGTGAATGTGAATGTGTGTGTGAGCATGCACGTGTGTGTGAGTGTGAATGTGAGAACATCTGTTTCTGTGTGTGTGTGAGTATGTTTCTGTGTGTGCATGTGTGTGTGCTAGCGTGTGTGTGTCCATATGTGTGTGTGTGTGTGTGTGTGTGTGTGTTTTCTCCCTTTCTGCTACATTTTTGTTGTACTGACTGAAAGTCATCTTGTTCTTTGTGTAAAAGCTAGGCTTTGATAAGCTTTTGAAAGCTGCACAATGTCTGTGAAATGCTCGATATTGAAAACCTCTACTGAGCTACTGAGAGGTCCTCTGAATTTGTCATTTGCTTTGAGCTCAGCTTTTTTTTCACAACATAACTGGACACAGATTTTCCATTAAACACTGTCAGTGGTAGATGAGTAAACGGCTGCTGGGACAGCGGCCAGGGCATGAAGATTCCAGATCATAGTCTCAGCCAATAGACCAATTAAGACCAAATGTTTTGGAGAGACAGAGAGAGAGAAAGAGGAGGAGGGAGAAATCCAGTGAGAGTGCTGAAAATCCCACCAGGCACCAAGGCCAGTCATTAGGTTTGAGGCAGGAAAGTCAATCCTGGGTTTTCTCATAGTTTCCATGAGAATGATCCAGCGAAAGGCCAGTCCTGCCCTGGTCTCCAAGTACTTATCAAACTGCTCCCTACAGCTACCTTGTGGTACATGATCTCATCACTGAAGAACAACAATAAAACACATGGATTTATACGCGTGGTATGCAACAGCGATGATCATTATTTTTATAAAGGCATGATTATTAAAATAAAAATGTAACTTTGAATGTTTAAACACTAGAGGTTTTGAGTCAAAAGTCAGGAAGTTATGTTGCAGCTTATAAAAGAAGTCTATTTAAGCTGCATCTGGAGTATTACATACAGTTCCTGCTGCCCTATTATAGGAAATGATGTGGGGGCTTTGGAGGGGCTGCAGAAGAGGCTTACCAGGATGTTGTCTGGATTGGAGGGCATGTCCTATCACAAGAGGTTGGACAAACTTGGGTTGTTTTCCCTGGAGCAGCAGAGGCTGAGGGGAGTATCAGGGCATCTAGAGGAGGATAGACTCAAAAGCAGCTCAGTGGAGATGATATAGTAGTTAATGGTAGTTTACAAAGAAATTGTAAAATAAAAAGCCACACGGGGCCATGAAGCAAGAATGAACAGACACTCAACCCCACAGGCATGAAGGTAATTGAAAAGTAGAACCAACTGGTTGAGGCTAGCTGGTTCGATAAGGATTGTGGATGAGAGATGGGTTTAAATGGGCTGTAGGTATTGAGTTATAAACACGTGGCAGGTGATGATTGTTACCTGGATAAAGTTGTTAACTTTCATTCCTGGAATCATCCTTGTGAACCTCCTCTGGACCCTCTCCAATGCCAGCACATCTTTTCTAAGATGGGGGGCCCAAAACTGTTCTCAGTACTCAAGATGAGGCCCCACTTCAGCATCTCATCCTTGCTCTTGTATTCTAGACCTCTTGAAATGAATGCTAACATGCCATTTTCCTTCCTCACCACCGACTCAACCTGCAAGTTTTGCACTTCAGGGTGTTCTGCACAAGGACTTTTGCATTTCAGATTTTTGGATTTTCTCCCCATTTAGAAAATAGTCCACACGTTTATTTCTACTACGAATGTGCATGACCATGCATTTTCCAACATTGAATTTCATTTTCCATTCTCTGACCCATTCTTCTCATCTGTCTTATTCCTGCTGCATCCTACCTGTTTCCACAATACTCCCTGGCCCTCCACCAACCTTTGTATCATCTGCAAACTTGATAACAAAGCCATCTATTCCATCATCTGTATCATTTATATACAGCATAAGAAGAAGTGGTCCTAACACTAACCCCTGTGGAACACCACTAGTGACTGGCCGCCAACCAGAAAAGGATCAATTTATTCCCACTCGCTGCCTCCTATCAATCATCCAATGCTCTAACCATGTTAGTAACTTTCCTTTAATACCATGAACTCTTAGCTTGGTAAGGAGCCTCATGTGAGGCATCATGTCAAAGGCCTTCTGAAGGTCCAAATGTACAATAACCACTACATCCCCTTGATCTATCCAACCTGTAATTTCCTCAAAGAACTCCCTTCCCAGTCGAACATGTACTGCACACCCCATGCACGACAACATGAGCCCACCAACCGGTGAACCATATACACTGGAGCACCTTTCACTATCCTTGATTTTGAAGTTGCAGGGTCATGTGGGTTGACTGTCAGGACTTGATGTAGGACATGTGGTAGGTAGGTGTGATCCTGAGGAATGGTGGCAGCTGGAGATGGCAACTGATTGGGATGATGTGATGGGTAGTCTTATAGGGACCAATAAACCGAGGCAAGAGCTAGCGGGAGTCAGTGTGAAGGGACAGATGTGGGTTGAACAGCCAGGGGGAGACAATGGTGTTTAAGGCTGACTCCTTTGCTTGCACCTTTGTAAACAGCTCTATTTCCATCTTTAATATCTCTATTTTTCCCTTTCAGGGTCTTTCTGAAGATCCTGACCAGGAATTTCAGTTCTTTGCGGGAATGGGACCCACTATTGAGGTTTCACGACTGACCTTTATTCAATATGCCAAGGATGCGACCTAACAGATTAGCTCACCTTCGAAGTTCTGTGATCTTGTGGCTTTGGAGCCGGACGGACTGAGGGTTGGTGTCCCGGTAGGAAATCGATGTGTCGTGGAAGACGGAAGATCTCTGACTGTGTCCCCACAGACACGAGATCTTTGGGCACAGAGCTTGGAAAAAACAGTGCAGTGGAATTTTAACATCATAAATCAGAGAGTCTGCCCTCTTGCTGAGAAATGGAGATGGCTCTTTCTCCCTTATTAGGGAGAGAAAGAGGGGTACTGCCAGTCTGTGCTTTGCTGCATGCTTGAGTGCTTGATGGTGGGTGCTAATGCTGTTTCTGCTGGTGGGGGAGAGGGGATCATTGCTATGCAGCTGTTTATGTGTGGGAGGGGGAGGTGCGGGGGTCTGTGGGGTTCTAACATTTAACTGTCGTTCATTCTTTGCGGTCACTTCTCTGTTTTCTTGGATGGTTGCGAAGAAAAAGCATTTCGGGATGTATATCGTATTCATTTATCTGACATTAAATCTACTTTTGAAACCTTGAAGCATGACCCCAGGGCAGACTACTTTGGCTGGGCCGCGATAGCAACTGGCCTGGTAGCAGAAGGTTGTGGCCTCTTCTGAACATTCCAGCACTGGTGACCAAGGCCATGGCAGAGGGGACCTCCACCGTTGGCTCCTTCTGTCGGGATCTATGGCGACCATGAAGTAGTTCAAAAGGAGACAAACCTGTGGCAGAGGAGGTGTAAAGACTATTGGACAGAGTGGTCCTCAGCAAATGCTTCTTCCATGGGGAAGTGCTAGTGGCAGTGAAGCAGCACCGGAACTTCTCCATTTGCTGATTGGTTCTTTATATTGGACCAGTGGTCTGTGCATGATATGTGGAAGAAGCTCACTGAGGTATGGGAGAAGAATGGAAGCCTCACCAGAAGCGCAAGACGAATTGGAGGCTCCGGTCTGACGGAAGCCTTGGAGGTGAACTACGTGTTGAGAGTTACCATCTCAGCTGCAGACAGAACTTTGAGGAGGATATCAAAATGGTGGAGAACCGGTCCACCACTGTGGCCCCATCAGAGAGTGGCAGACCCATGATGAAATCCATGCCAATGTGGGACCATGGGCGTTGGGAGACTAGTAGCGGCCAAAAGAGCCCAGAGGGCTGCAGGTTGGAGGATTTGTACTGGGCACATTGAGTGCAGACAGTGAGAAGCTGTCTGGTCATGGTGGAGCAGCAGACCCAGTATCACAGAAGGTCCAAAGTCTATCGTGCAACTGGATGGTGAAGAAGGGTGAGCAGTGAGCCCACTGGAAAGCCTCAGAGCACGAGGCCGCCGGCACATCTGTGCGGTTGTCAGGTATGTCAGCTGGAGCAGGGTCCTGCAGTAGGGCATGGCAGATCTTGTTCTCAAGATCGCAGATAATTGAGACAACTGTGAGGAGGGGCAGCGGGTCAATCCCATTTCATCTGGGTTGAACTGTCAGAACAGGGGATCCAGCTGACGTGGGTTGAGATCTCAGGTTTATAGATATGAGGTTCTGGTGGTCAGTTCAGATCAGGAAGAGCTCAGTGTTTCCCATCACCCAATGTATCCATTCCCCCAATGGTGAGTAACTTCTTTTCCCCTACTACGGAATGGTACTGTGTAGATTAGAATTTACAGGCAAAGAAGACATGAACGTTTGTCTTCCCGTCTGGTCCTCACTGGGAAATGCTGTCCTCGGCACCCATGTCGACACCAGATGTGTCCACCTCTGCCGCAAAAGGTTCAGAGGTTTTCAGAGGGAAGAGCGTGGGAGCAGTGGTGAAGCATCTCTTCAGCTCCTCAAAAGTGTTGTCCACGTCAGCAGACCGAGTTACTGTGAGTTAGATGAGTTGGTGCGGGAGGTGAAAGGAGCAGTAATTAGGCAATAGTTCCTGATGAAACGACAGTAGACATTGGAGAAGCCCAAGAAGTGTTATAGTTGTTCGAGAGAGTGCTGTTGGAGCCATTTAATGATGGCATGCACCTTCTCTGTGTCCACGGTTATGCCTTGGGGTGAAACAACATAACCCAGAAAGGAAATGATTGGGGTTTGCAACTGGCATTTCTCTGACTGCAATAGAGTTGGTTTTCAGGAGATGATGAAGGACTGAGCAGATGTGACAGTTTGGTCTTGGGGGTGCTTGGAGAAGTTGAGGATGTCTTTGAGGTAGCTGAATGCTTACCTGTGCAGCATGTCTCAAAGGATCTCATTGATGAAGGCTGGACTGTTGAAAAGTCTGAAAGGCATCTCCAAGTATTCACAATGACCAGAGGTGATATGAGCATCATCTGCCAGTCATCCCCCTGGCGGATGTGCTTCAGGTTCTGGGCACTCTGTAGGTCCAGTTTAGTGAAGATCTGGGACCCTTGGAGTGTTTCCAATGCACCATCTATCAAGGTGAGAGGGTAGCAGTTCTTCAGTGCAGGGATTTTCCTTTCTGACAAAGAAGAATCCTGCACTTGCTGGGGACAGGAAAGCCAAACTATAGCACTTCAGTAACGTAGTCATACATGGCTTGGATCTCAGGCACAGAGAGCGAAAACAGAAGAGCTCAGGGAGGAGTCAATCTCACAGTCATGTGACCTGTGAGGTGGCAAGGAACTGGCTTCCCTTTTACTGAAGGGGATGGTTAAGTTATTATATTCCGGTGGGAGCTTGGTGAGGTTGAGGGCTTCTTCCTTCTCCACAGGTCTATGGGGTTACAGTCAGCTGAGGATGCAGCAGGTCCATCCAGCAGGTGGGCCTCCAACTCAGCTGTGATCCAGATTGACCAGGCTAAGTGAGGTTTGCCAGGAGTAACCGAAGATGAGACGGGTGTTGTGTGAGTTAATCAGGAGGAACTGGATGGACTCACGATGCTCTCCAATGCTCATGTACACAGGCCGTGGGCATGCTCCGATCATCCCAGATCCAAGGGATGTCCATCAATGGCCATGATGCAGAAGGGGTGAGAGATGAGGGTCTACAGCCTGAAATGCACTGGAGTAATCCAGCACTGAGCGTCAGCCTTGATGCATGTGAAGTATCCAACCCACAGCCTCCCTTCCACTTCCTGGATTGTCCTAAACACTGCATCTGAGCGGTGTATTCTTCATACTTATTGCAAATGGTGGTTTTATTGTCTCAGTTAACCCAGGTTGGAGCTCGCCCAGTCAGGAGAGAGTAATCTTGGCTCAATTCACAGATTACAGAGATGGCTGGAGCTGGAAATGTAAAATGCTCTGGGACAGGAAGTTGCAACATCCGGTTGGGGATCCATCAAAGTATTCAGGCATCAGAATATGGGGCTTCGAGGAAGGAGGTTGACTAGCGTAGGGTTGCTGTAATGGGATGGAGGGTTGATTGAGAGATGGTTTCCTGCTGGTTCTGGATCACATGCTACTGTAGACAGATGACTTCCTTTTGGCAAGCGTACTGTGGCAGGTCCATTGTTGGTTCACTCATCCTGCCAGGAATTGTAGAGATGGCTTGACCCAAAAGCAATGCATTGGAGACGATTTAGCAGTCAATGTTATCTTCCTAATAAATTTCAAAACACCAACCCATGAGGGACCATAGAACAAGGGAGAACAGGTACTTAGCAGCAAAGGCAAAAATGTAATTGAAAAGTAGGAGTAGCTGGTTGAGGCTGGCTGGTCCGACGGGTGTGGATGAGTGCTGGGTTTAAATAGGCTGCAGGTGATGAGTTAGATGAGTGGCAGCTTCCTCCAGTTAGCTGGGTGGAGATTGGGAAATGCCTGACAGGGAAATGTCTAATACCATATGGCATGCAATTCAGGTGAGAGGAAGTTATTTCAGAGGAGAGGTGGGCAGCAGGTTTTTCACACCGAGAGTGGTGGGTGTCTTGAATATGATGCCTGGGGTAATGGTAGAGACAGAAACATTAATGACTTTTAAGAGATGTTTGAATAGGTAGGCACACAAATTTGAAGAAAATGGAAGGATATGGACATTGTGTGGGCAGAAGAGATTAGTTTAGTTGGCCATTTGATTACTAATTTATTTGGTTTAACACAACGTTGTGTGGGGAAGGACCTGTTCCAGAGCAGGACTATTCTATGTGCTATATTGTGCAGATGTTGGAAACCCAGAGAAACGCACACAAAATGCTGGAAAAACTCAGCAGATCAGGCAGAATCCATGGAGAGGAATAAACTGTCGACACCTCAGGCTGAGATCCTTCTTCAGAACTGGAAAGGAAGGCAGAGAAGACAGTATAAGAAAGTGGTGGGAGGGGAAAGAGTACAAGCTGATGTCAGGAAACGTAGAGAAGGCTTGAACCAAATGCAGAGCAGCTGAGATGATTTAGCAGAGAATAATAACATCAATAATGAATTGCAAATAACTGTAAACTGGTCATCTCTGAGGCTGAAGTACACAGATGTTTCCAACGAGTGGACTGTCGCAAGGCTGCAGGATTGGACGGCATCCCAGGGCGAGTACTCAGGATGTGCGCAGCACAACTGGTAAGTATGTTTATTTGTAATCTCTCCCTCTGTCAGATCACCAACAGGAGGTAAGAGTGGGCTCCCACCCCTCTGATTCTCAACAGAGGAGCCCTGCAGGGCTGTGTCCTAAGCCCCTTTCTTTACTTCCTGTATACCCATGACTGTGTTGCCACCCACAGCTTGATTCTGCTAATTAAATTTGCCGACGACACTACATTGATTGGCCAAATCTCAAACAACAAGGTGGTCTACAGGAAAGAAATAATCTCTCTGACGCAGTGGTGTCAAGAAAACAACCTGTCCATCAATGTCACAAAAACAAAGGAACTAGTTCTGGATTACAGAAGGAATGGAGACTGGCTAACATCTATTGACATCAATGGATCTGGGGTTGAGAGAGTAAACAGCTTTAAGTTCTGCAGCATTCACATAACTGAGGACCTCATGTGGTCCATACACACCAGCTGTGTGCTAAAAAAGGCACAACAGCACCTCTTTCACCTCAGATGGTTGAGGAAGTTTCGTATGGGTCCCCAGTTCCTAAGAACTTTCTAGAGGGGCACAATTGAGAGCATCCTGACTGGCTGCATCACTGCCTGGTATGGGAACTGTACCTTCCTTAATTGCAGGGTGCTGCAGAGAGTTGTGCAGATAGCCCAGCACATCTGTAGTTGTGAACTTTCCATGATTCAGGACATTTAAAAAGACAGGTATGTAAAAAGGGCTCGAAGGATCATTGGGGACTTGAGTCACCTCAACCGCAATCTATTCCAGCTGCTACCATCCAGAAAACGGTACCACAGCATAAAAGCCAAGACCAGCCCGTGCCAGGACAGCTTCTTCCACCAGGCCATCAGACTGATTAACTCACACTGATCTGAGTGTACTTCTATGCTACATTGACTGCTCTATTTATTATAAATTACCATGACTGCACATTGCACACTTAGATGGAGACGTAATGTAAAGATTTTTACTCCTCAGGTATGTGAAGAATGTAAGTATTAAAGTCAATTCAATTCAATCAAAAAAAGGAGATGCCACAAGGGGTCACAAGAACGAGAGAACAGAGACTCAAAACAACAATGCAAAAAGGTAACTAAAGGCTAGGAGCAAGTGGTTGAGGCTGGCTGGTTTGATGGGTGATCAAGGACTATGGATGAGAGCTGGGTTTAAATAGGCTGAAGGTGATGAGTTAGAAATGAATTGGAGGTACATGCCTGTGCAACAAGGTGGTTACAGGTGAAGCCAGGGGTGGAGAAAGGTGTTACCTTAAATGCTTAACCTATGCTGATCACAACTTGATAACATAAAGGCACACACGCAATATTTTAGGAACAGCTGTTTCTTCTTCTCCGTCATCAGATTTCTGAATGGACCATGAACATTATCTCATTGTTTTTACTCTCTTTTTGCACTGCTTATATATATTTCTTACTGCAATTTATAGTAAATTTTATGTAGGCCACCATCAGGGTGAAGGAGCAACACCTTGTATTTCGACTGGGTAGCCTCCAACCTGATGGCATAAATATTGATTTCTCCTTCCAGTAAAAAAAATTCCACCCCTCCCCACTTCTCTTAGTCCCCACTCTGGCCTCTTACCTCTTCTCACTTGCATATCACCAACTCTGGGTTCCCTCCTCCTTCCCTTTCTCCAGTGGTCCACTCTCCTCTCCTTTCAGAGTCCTTCCTCTCCAGCATTTTACCTTTCCCACACATTTGGCTTCACCCATCACTTCCCAGCTTTCCTCCATCCCCTCCCTCTCACCTTTTCATTCTGGCATTCTTCCACTTCCTTTTCAGTCCTGAAGAAGGGCCTTGGCCCAAAACATCAACTGTTTATTCATTTCTGTAGATGCTGCCTGATCTTCTGAGTTCCTCCAACATTTTGTCTCTTTGCATTCTATAATATTGCTTCTGGGATCTGACAGGAAAATTCACCCCCACAGGTAGAACAATAAACTCAAACTGAATTGAGAGTTAGGGGGCAAAAGTTTAAGGGTAACACAATGGGGAATTTCTTTACTCAGAGAATGGTAGCTGTGTGGAATGAGCTTCCAGTAGAAGTGGTAGAGGCAGGTTCGGTACTGTCTTTTAAAGTAAAATTGGATAGGTATATGGACAGGAAAGGAATGGAAGGTTATGGGCTGCATGCAGGCCGGGGGGACTAGGTGAGTGTAAGCGTCAGCACGGACCAGAAGGGCTGAGATGGCCTGTTTCCATGCTGTAATCGTTATATGGTTATATATGGTTATACAGTGAAATCTCTGTCTCTATGTAACAACAACTATCTGCTCTAAAGGAGGGAAGAAAGGACAACCCTTACGTTGGTGATATCTTTTCCTTAACCACAGTCATCATTGATCCAGTTGCTCAATAAAACAGCACTGAAGAGATTTATAGACTCAAGAGATTCTGCAAATGCTGAATATCCAGAGTAATACTCCTAAAATTCTGAAAGAACTCAGCAGTTTCAGATGCTGTAGGTCAGACAGTATCTATACAGAGGAATAAACAGTCCACGTTTAGTACCAAGATCATTCATCGATCCTAATTATTCCTCTCCATAAGTACTGGAGATATTTATTTTTATCAATTATGTGCATTTCTGGTCACCATAATATTAGAAGGCAATGATTGCACTGGAGAGGGCGTGGAGCGCCTTCTTCTGTAATGTAATATTTCATGACTTAATGTTCTCGACGTACCGTGGAGGGTATCCTAATGGATTGCAGCACTGCACGGTATGGAAAAATGTCCAGGAATAGAAAAGTCTGCAGGAAGTCATTGATACAACCCCTTACAGGCAAAAAAAACCCAAACTAATGAGCACAGTTGCAAGGAGCTCTGCCCAACAAAAGCAGCATCCATCAAGATTGCCCACCATTCAGCCAAAATTCTTTTCTTGCTGCGGCCACTGGGAAGGAAGTATAGGAGCCTTAGGTCCCACATCACCAGGTTGAGGAACAGTTATCACCCTTCAATCATCAGGCTTCTGAATTATCGTGGATTACTTCAGTCATCTCAACACTGAACTGATTCCAAAACCTATGCGCCAAAGGTTTAAAAAGGAGAGGAACTTTTCAACGGTCATTTAAATCGGAGCAAGAGGCAGAGAGTTAAGAAGTATAAGCATCTCGGAGAGAAGCCATTTTTTTTAACTGATCGGGGAAAAGAGGCTAGACCGTGCAGGCACGTGACGTAGTGCGCCAAAGGTTTAAAAAAAAGTCCGCCATATACAGCGGCCATCGTCGGAGTGGACTGAGTCAGAGTGAGACGGCTTCGGCGTGAACAGGCAGAGGCAAGGGTAGGGTCCGGTAAGTTTTGCTTTGTTTTGTTTAGAGTAGACCGAATGCCAGGCAGGATGTTGGAATGCTACCCTTACAGGATGTGGGAAGTCAGCGAGACGCCTGGTGTTGCTCACAATGACACCTGTAAGAAGTGCATCCAACTGCAACTCCTAACAAACCGTGTTAGGGAACTGGAGCAGGAGCTGGATGACCTCTGGATCATTCGGGAAAATGAGTTTATAGATAGTAGCTACAGGAAGGCAGTTACACCAAAGAAACAGCACACAGGTAATTGGGTTACTGTCAGGAGAGGGAAGGGTAAAGGGCAGGCAGAGCAGGGTTCCCCTGTGGCCATTCCCCTCAACAACAAGTATACCGATTTGGATACTGTTGGGGGGGATGGCTTACCTGGGACAAGCTGTGGAAGCCGGATCTCTGGCATTGAGTCTGGTTCTGCAGTGCAGAAGGGAGGGGGGAAGAAGAGGAGAGTGGTAGTGATAGGGGACTATGTAGCTTGAGGTACAGACAAGAGGTTCTGTGGTTGCGACAGAGACTCCAGGATGGTTTGTTGCTTCCTGGGTGCCAGGGTCAGGGACGTCTCTGATTGTGTGCACAACATTCTGAAATGGGAGGGTGAGCAGCCAGATGTCATGGTACACACTGGTACCAATGATGTAGGAAGGAAGAGTGAGGAGGTCCTGAAGACTGAGTATAGAGAGCTTGGTAGGAAGTTAAAAAGCAGGACCTCGAGGGTGGTAATCACTGGATTGCTGCCTGTGCCACGTGCCAGTGAGGGTAAGAGTAGGATGCTCTGGAGGATGAACATGTGGCTGAAGAACTGCTGTAGGGGGCAGGGTTTCAGATTTCAGGATCATTGGGACCTCTTCTGGGGTAGGTGGGACCTGTACAAGAGAGATGGGTTACACCTGAACTACAGGGGGACCAACATCCTTGCAGGGAGGTTTGTTATTGCTGTTGGCGGGGGGGGGGGGGGGTTTAAACTAGATTTGCAGCAGGATAGGAACCAGAGTGCCAGAGTAGACAGTACAGCGGGGGTGAAAATAAATGATGTTAAAGGTTCTTGCAAAGTCACAAATAGAAGGGTTGTGTGTGGTGGTAATAATCTTCTGAAGTGTGTCTATTTCAATGTGAGGAGTATTGTGGGGAAGGCTGACGAGCTGAGGGCATGGAATTATGACATTGTAACCATTAGTAAAACTTGGCTACAGGAGGGGCAGGACTGGCAGCTTAATGTTCCGGGGTTCTGACGTTTCAGACGTAATAGAGGCCGAGGGATGAAGGGTGGGGGGGGGGAGGGAGGTGTAATTGCTAGTCAGGGAAAATGTTACAGCAGTGCTCAGGCAGGACAGATTAGAGGGCTTGTCAACTGAGGCCATATAGGTGGAGCTGAGAAACAGGAAAGGTATGACCACATTAACGGGGTTGTATTATAGACCACCCAATAGTCAGCGAGAACTGGAGGAGCAAATCTGCAGAGAGATAGCAGACAACTGCAGGAAACATAAAGTTGTGATAGTAGGGGATTTTAATTTTCCACATATTGATTGGGACTCCCATACTGTTAAAGGTCTAGATGGGTTAGAGTTTGTAAAATGTGTTCAGGAAAGTTTTCTAAATCAATATATAGAGGTACCGACTAGAGAGGATGTAATGTTAGATCTCCTATTAGGAAACGAGTTAGGACAGGTGACAGAAGTGTGTGTCGGGGAACACTTTGGTTCCAGTGATCATAACACCATTAGTTTCAACTTGATCATGGATAAAGATAGATCTGGTCCTTGGGTTGAGGTTCTAAACTGGAAAAAGGCCAATTTTGAAGAAATGAGGAAGAATCTAAAAAGCAGGGATTGGGACAGGTTGTTCTCTGGCAAGGATGTCGTTGATAAGTGGGAGGCCTTAAAAGGAGAAATTTCAGAGCGCAGAGTTTGTATGTTCCTGTCAGGGTTAAAGGCAAAGTGAATAGGGATAAGGAACCTTGATTCTTTAGAGATATTGGAATTCTGATAAAGAAGAAGAGAGTGATGTATGACATGTATAGGAAACAGGGAGCAAATAAGTTACTTGAGGAGTATAAAAAGTGCAAAAAATACTTAAGAAAAAAAATCAGGAGGGCTAAAAGAAGACATGAGGTAACTTTGGCAGTCAAGGTGAAGGATAATCCAAAGAGTTTCTACAGGTATATTAAGAGCAAAAGGATAGTAAGGGATAAAATTGGTTCTCTTGAAGATCAGAGTGGTCGGCTATGTACAGAGCCAAAAGAAATGGGGGAGATTTTAAGTGTTTTTTTTTGCGTCTGTATTTACTAAGAAAACTGGCATGGAGTCGATGGAAATAAGGCAAACAGGTGGTGAGGTCATGGAACCTACACAGATTGAAGAGGAGGAGGTGCTTGCAATCTTGAGACAAATCAGAGTAGATAAATCCCCAGGACCTGACAGGGTATTCCCTCGGACCTTGAAGGAGACTAGTGTTTAAACTGCAGGGACCCTGGCAGATATATTTAAAATGCCGGTATCTACGGGTGAGGTGCTGGAGGATTGGTGGATAGCTCATGTTGTTCCGTTGTTTAAAAAAGTCTCTAAAAGTAATACGGGAAATTATAGGCTGGTAAGTTTGATGTCGGTAGTAGGTAAATTATTGGAAGGAGTACTAAGAGATAGGATCTACAAGTATTTAGATAGACAGGGACTTATTAGGGAGAGTCAACACGGCTTTGCACATGGCAGGTCATGTTTAACAAATCTATTAGGGTTTTTTGAGGAGGTTACAAGGAAAGTGGATGAAGGGAAGGCAGTGGATGTTGTCTATATGGACTTCAGTAAAGCCTTTGACAAGGTCCTGCATGGGAGGTTAGTTAGGAAGATTCAGTCGCTAGGTATACATGGTGAGGTAGTAAATTAGATTAGACATTGGCTCAATGGGAGAAGTCAGAGAGTGGTAGCGGAGGATTGCTTCTCTGAGTGGAGGCCTGTGGCTAGTGATATGCCACAGGGATCAGTGCTGGGTCCATTGTTATTTGTCATCTATATCAATGATAGTGTGGTAAATTGGATCAACAAATTTGCTGATGATACAAAGATTGGAAGTGTACTGGACAGTGAGGAAGGTTTTGAAAACTTGCAGAGGGATCTGGACCAGCTGGAAAAATGGGCTGAAAAATGGCAGATGGAGTTTAATACAGACAAGTGTGAGGTATTGCACTTTGGAAGGAAAAATCAAGGTAGATCATACAAGGTAAATGGTAGGGCACTGAGGAGTGCAGTAGAACAGAGAGATCTAGGAATACAGATACAAAATTCCCTAAAAGTGGTGTCACAGGTAGATAGGGTAGTAAAGAGAGCTTTTGGCACATTGGCCTTTATAAATCAAGGTATTGAGCATAAGAGTTGGAATGTTGTGGTGAGGTTGTATCAGGCATTGGTGAGGCCGAATTTGGAGTATTGTGTGCAGTTTTGGTCACTGAATTACAGGAAGGATATTAGTAAGGCTGAAAGAGTGCAGAGAAGGTTTACAAGGATGTTGCTGTGACTTGAGAAACTGAGTTACAGAGAAAGGTTGAATAGGTTAGGATTTTATTCGCTGGAGTGTAGAAGAATGAGGGGAGACTTGATAGAGGTATATAAAATTATGATGGGTAAAGATAGAGTGAATGCAAGCAGGCTTTTTCCACTGAGGTGAGGGGAGAAAAAAACCAGAGGACATGGGTTAAGGGTGACGGGAGAAAAGTTTAAATGGAACATTGGGGGAGCTTCTTCACACAGAGAGTGGTGGGAGTGTGGAATGAGCTGCCAGATGAAGTGGAAAATGCAGGCACACTTTTAATATTTAAGAAAAACTTGGACAGGTACATGGATGGCAGGTGTATGGAGGGATATGGTCCAGGTGCAGGTCAGTGGGACTAGGCAGAAAAATGGTTCGGCACAGCCAAGAAGGGCCAAAAGGCCTGTTTCTGCATTGTAATGTTCTATGGTTCTATGGACTCATTTTCAAGGACAAAACAACTCAAATTCTCAGTATTATTTTTATATATATACTATTTGTTTTCTTTGCCCATTGGTTGTTCTGCCAGTCTTTATCAATATAGAATTTTTCATAGGGACTATAGCATTTCTTTACTTTCCTGTAAAAGCCTGCAAGAAAATGAATCTCAAGGTAGTATGTTGTGACATACATTTCGTAGCTACTAATCAGCCTATCTTGTGGCAAGAACTCAATAAATAAAAGCATGCAGGCATGGTCAAGAGATTCAATTGTCATTCTGCCCAAACATCACAATGACAAATAAATTTGATCTAAGTGAGTTTGACCATGAAAAGATTATTGGTGCCAGATGGGATGGTTTGAGTATTTCAGAAACTGCTGATCTCTTGAGATTTTCATGCACGAGGGTCACTCATGTTCACAGAGAATGATGCGAGAAACAAGAAAACATCCAGGGAGTGACAGTTCTATGGATGAAAATGCCTTGTTAATGAGACAGGGTGGATGGAGGAGAATGGCCAGATTGGTTCAAACTGACAGGAAGACAATTTTATCTCAAGTAACGATGTGTTACAGCAATGGTGTGCAGAAGAATATCTCTGAATGCACAGCACATTGAAACTGAAAGTGGAAGGGCTATAGCAGCAGAAGATCACAGACAAGCACCCAGTGGCCACTTTATTAGAAACATAGAAAACCTACAGCACAATACAGGCCCTTCAGCCACAATGCTGTGCCAAACATGTACTTACTTTAGAAAGTACCTAAGGTTACCCATAGCCCTCTATTTTTCTAAACTCCATATACCTCTCTAGGAGACTCTTAAAAGACCCTATTGTATCCTATCATTTATTAGGTACTTCCTACAGCTAATAAAGTGTACATGTACTTTGATAATAAATTCACTTTTACTTTGACATGGTCTTTCAATAGCCAAGTCCTTGTTTTTTCAGGTGCAACACACCATAGTGAAGCTGAGTGAAATTAACCATCAGGCTCTTGAACCAAAGGGAATAACTTCACTCAACTTCACTTGCCCCATCATTCCCATAACCTATGGACTCACTTTCAGGGGCTCTTCATCTCATGTTCTTGATGCTTATTGCTTATTTATTTAATATTATTGTTTTTCTTTTTTGAATTTTGACAATTTGTTGTCTTTTGTACTCTGGTTGAATTCTCAAATTGGCCTGTCTTTCATTGATTCTGTTCTTGTTACTAGTCTATAGATTTTTTTTATGCCCACAAGAAAATGAATCTTAGGGTTGTAGGGTTGTATATGTACTTTGATAATAAACTTACTTTGAACTTTGAGCACAGCAACACTCACGGTCCAGACTCTGGCACCTGTTCAATTATTGTTTGAGTGAGAGAGGAGAGAAATGTCAGTATCACCAATGCACTAGTGACTGTTGGACTGGCCACTCTCAGATCTGCTCTGTTACTTACATCAGCAATCCAAGTATTTTGCAAGAAAATCATCTTGGCGTATCTAAAACTTACTAACCCACTTACTCATCCAAGTTGTTTATAAAAATCACAAAGATGACATCCTTGTGGCACACCACTGGTTACTGCCCTCCAGGCAGAATATGATTCATCTACAACCACCCTCTGCCTTCTATGGGCAAGTCTATCTGTATCCACACAATCATGTTTCCCTGGATTGCATGCCTCCTGGATCTCTGAATGAGCCTACTATGGGGAACCTTAACAAACACCTTTTTAAGATACACATCCATAGTGTGCACATCCATACACATCCACACCTTCAACAGTGTGCTTTGTCACATCCTTCCTAGGATCAGGCAATCTGAACCTAACACAATACTCAAAGTGTGGTCTAACCAGGGTTTTGTAGAGCTGTATCATTACCCTGAAGCTCTTGAACTTTAATCCTCTGACTAAAGCAGGCCAACATACCATATGTCTTCATACAAACCTATCAACTTGTGTGGCAGCTTTGAGGGATTTATGGATGTGGATCCCAAGATCCCTCTGTTCGTCCACACTGTTAAGAATCCTGCCATTAGCCCTGTATTCCGCCTTCAAATTTGACCTTCTAAAATGAATCACTTCACACTTTTCTGGGTTGAACTCCATCTTCTCTGCATCCTGTCGATGTCCCATTGCAACCTACATCAACCTTCTACAATATCCACAACTACACAAAACAATGGATAGAATTGAATACCAGAATCAAAGTCAGATTTAATATCACCAGCATACGCCATGAAATTTGTCTTTGCAGCAGCAGTACAATGCAATACATAATAGGTGTAGTGAGACTGCTAGCACGTTGAGATGGTGCTGAATCATTGTAGATAAAACTTAGTAACTGCAAGGGTAATAAGACCCTGATGGGAGTTGTATACAGAACCCCAAACAGTGGTAAGGATGTGGTCTACAAATTACAACTGGAAATGAAAATACATGCCAAAAAGACAATATTAAAATAATCATGGGAGATTTCAATATGCAGGTGGGTTGGGAAAATCAGGCTCGTGTTGGATCACAGGATGAGGAATTTCTATAATGCCTACAACAGCTTTTTAGAGCAGCTCATAGTTGAGCCCCATAGGGGACCAGCTATTCTGGATTGGGTGTTGTGAACCAGAATTGATTAGAGAGCTTCAGGTAAAGAAATCCTTAGGAAAAAGTGATCATAATATGATAGAATTCACCCTGCAATGTGAAAAGGAGAAGCTAAAATCAGATGTGTCAGTATTACAGTGGAGTAAAAGGAATTACAGAGGCATGAGCGAGGAGCTGGCCAAAATTGATGGAAAAGAACACTGGCAGGGATGACGGCAGAGCTGGAATGGCTGGGATTTCTGGAATAAATTTAGAAGGCACAGCATATATACATCCCAAAGACGAAAAAAGGCAAGATAACACAATCATAGCTAACAAGAAAAATCAAAGTCAACATAAAAGCCAAAGAGGGGGCATATAATAGAGCAAAAATTAGTGGTAAGTTACAAGATTTGTAAGCTTTTCAAGAGGATACCAAAAGTTCCTTCAGATACATAAAATATAAAAGAGACACGAGAGCCAATATCCAACCACTTGAAAACGGTGCTGGAGAGGTCATAATGGTGGACAAGGAAATGGTGGACAAATTGAATAAGTACTTCGCATCAGTCTTCACTTTGGTAGACACTATCAGGATGCCAGAAGTTTGAGAGTGTCAGGAGGGGAAAGCTGCCATTACAAGGGAGAAAATTCTTAGGAAAGTGAAAGGTCTGTCGTTAGAAAAGTCACCTGGAACAGATAGTGTACATCCCAGGGTTCTGAAAGAGGTGACTGAAGAGATTGTGGAGGCATTAGTAATGATCTTTCAAAAATCAGTTGATTCTGGCATAGTTCCAGGGGTATGGAAATTTGCAAATGTCTCTCCACTCCAAGAAGGGAGAGAGGCAGAAGAAAGGAAATTATAGGCCAGTTAGTGTGACCTCAGTGGTTGGGAAAATGTTGGAGTTGATTGTTAATGATGTGGTTTTGAGGTATTTGGAGGCACATGATAAAATAGGCCATTGTCAGCATATTTTCCTTAAGGGAAAATCCTGCCTGTCAAGTCTGCTGGAATTCTTTGAAGATATAACAAGCAGGATAGACAAAGGAGAATTGGTGGATGTGGTGTACTTGTATTTTCAGAAGGCCTTTGACAAGGTGCCACACACGAGGCTGCTTAGCAAATTATTACAGGAAAGAGACTAACATAGATAAAGCAGTGGCTGATTGGCAGAAGGCAAAGGCTGGTTGCCAGCAACTCATAGTGCTCCACAGGGGTCTGTGTTGGTACCATTTTTTTTACATTATATGACAATGACTTGGATGGTAGAATTGATCATTTTGTGGCCACATTTGTGAACGATATGAAGGCAAGAGAAGAGGCAAGGTAGATTTGAGGAAGTAGAGAAGTTACAAAAGGATTTACATAGATAAGTAGAATAGGCAAAGAAGTGGGAAATGGAATACAGTGTCCAAAAGTGTAAGGTCATGCACTTCAACAGAAGCAATAAAAGGGCAGATTATTTTTTAAGTGCAGAGAAATTTCAAACATCAGAGGTGCAAAGGGACTTGAGTGTCCTTATGCAGGATTCCCTAAAGGTTAATTTGTAGGTTGAGTTGGTGATGAGGAATTCAAATGCGATGTTAGTATTAATTTCAAGAGAACGAGAAGGCAAAGTTGAGGCTTTATGAAGCGCTGGCGAGTCCTCAACTGGACCATTGTCACAGAGTCATAGAGAAGTACAGCACAGAACCAGGCCATTCGGCCCATCTAGTCCATGCCAAAACCATTTAAACTGCTTACTCCCATTGACCTGCACCAGAACCATAACCCTCCATACGCTACCGTCCACGTACCTATTCAAACTTCTCTTAAATGTTGAATCTAACTCACATACGTCACCTGTGCTAGCAGCTCATTCCACACTCACACGACCTTCTGAGTGAAGAAGCTTCCCCTCATGGTCCTGTTAAACTTCTCATCCTTCATCCTTAATCCATGATGTCTGGTTGTAGATACACCCAACCTCAGTGGATAAAGTGCTTGTATTTACCCTATCTATACTCCTCAGAAATTTGTGTATCTACATCAAATATCCTCTCGGTCTTCTATGTTCTAGCGAATACAGTCCTAGTCTATTCAGTCGATATAACTCAGGTCCTCCTGACCTGGCAGAATCCTTGTAAATTTTCTCTGCCCTATTTCCACTTGTTTACATCTTTCCTGTAGGTAAGTGACTAAAACTCCACATTAGGCCTCACCAACATCTTATACAACTTCAGCATAACACCCCATCTCCTGTACTCAATATTTTGATTTATGAAGGCCAATGTGTCAAAAGCTTTCTTTTTGACCTGTGACACCACTTTCAATGACTTACGTTCCTGTATTCCCCGATCCCTTTGTTCTACCACACTCCTGAGTGCCCTACTGCTCACTGTGTAGGACCTGCCCTCATTGGTCCTCCCAAAGTGGAAAACCTCTCAATTGTTTGCATTAAATCGCATCTGTTATTCTTCAGCCCATTTGTCCAGCTGATGCAAATTCCTCTGCAAACCATGGTAGCCTTCCTCACTGTCCACAACATCCCAATCTTGGTGTCATCTGCAAATTTGCTGATCCAGTTAACCACATTATCATCCACATCATTGATATAGATAAAGGACCCAGCACCAGCCACTGCGGCACACCACTAATCCAGTCAGAGAAGCAACCCTCTACTACCGCTCTTCGGCTTCTCCCACAAAGCCAACATCTAATCTCATTTACTACTTCATCCTGAATACTGAGCAACTGAACCTTCTTGGCAAGCCTTCTGTGTGGGACCTTGTCAAATGCCTTACTAGAGTCCATGTAGACAACATCCACTGCGTTGCCTTCATCCACTTTCTTGGTAATCTTCTCACAAAACTCTGAGAGATTGGTTAGATCTGGCATACCATGCACGAAGGCATGCTGACTGTCCTTCATCAATCCATATCTATCCAAATATTGTACTCATGTATCCCTTAGGATACCTTCTGAGAGCTTTTTCTCAACTGATGTCAGGCTCACTGGCCTATAGTTTCCAGGTTTCTACTTAGACCCTTTTTGCAGAACAAAACAAGATTGGCTATCCTCTAATTCTTTACCACGTCTCCTGTCGCTAAAGTTGTTTTAAGTATTCCTACTAGGGCTCCGGCAATTTCTGCACTTGACTTCCATAGGGTCCAAAGGAATCCCCTATCAGGCTCTGTTGATTTATCCACCCTGATAGCAAACACCTCGTCTGTAATCTGTACAGGGTCCATGATGTTGGTGACACATTGCCTCTGTTCTATAGACTCTGTGTCTATCAGCCGAATAAATACAGGTGCAAAGAATACATTTAGGATCTTCCCCATCTGTTTTGGCTACACATGTATTATCATTTTGATCTTCCAGAGGACAAATTTTGTCCCTAGTTATTCTTTTTCTCTTAACATATCTGTAGAATCCCTTAGGATTCTCCCTTACCTTGTCTGCTAGAGCAACTTCATGCCTTCTTTTAGTCTTCTTGATATCCTTCTTAAGTATTCTCTTGCATTTCTTGTACTCCTTAAGGACCTCCTACTTGTGTTTACCTGCTATTCTTTTTTCTCTTAACCAGGGCCTCAATGTCTCTTGAAAAGCAAGGTTCCCTACAGCTGTTATCTTTATGTTTTATTCTGATGGGACATTCAAGCATACTCCTCTCAACATTTCATTTTTGAAGGTCTCCCACTTACCAAGTACACCTTTGCCAAGGAAACAGCTTGTCCCAATCCATTCGCTAGATCATTTCTGATACCATCAAAATAGTCCTTTCTCCAATTTACAATCTCAACCCATGGACCAGACCTATGTTTTTGCATACTTACTTTGAAAATAATGACATTGTGGTTACTGGATACAATGCGTTCCGCTACATAAACTTGAGTTACCTGCCCTGTCTCAATCTTTAATAGCAGATGAAGTATCGCATGCTCACTCATCGGGACTTCTACGTACTTATGAAGGAAACTTGCCTGAACACATTTGACAAACTCTACCACATCTAGTCCTTTTACTGTGTGGGATTCTCAGTCAATGTGTCATCATCGTCATTATTTTGCATCTGGAATTTCATTGTGTGGAAAATTAAAACCATCTACTATAACAACCTTATGTTTCTTGCAACAGTATGTGATCTATTTACAAATTTGTTCCTCTAAATCCTTTAGATTGTTGGGTGGTCTGCAATATAGCCCTATTAAGGATCCACCCAAAGCATCTCACGAGTCAAGTTCTCCAATCTGTCCTGTGACAGTTTCTCTGACTAGTCATGTCACCCCTCTTCCTTTACTCCCTCACACTCTGTCACGTTTAAAACATGGGAACCCCAGAATACTAAGCAGCCACTCTTGCCCCTCCTGCAACCAAGTCTCACTTCTAGCTGCAATGTCATATTTCCAGGCATTGATTCATGTCCTGAGCTTATCCACTTTTCCTACTATAGTTCTTGCATTAAAATATATACAGCTCAGGGCACTAGTCACACCGTGCTCAACCTTTTGATTCCTGAGGTCCTTCTAACATCTACCTCCACAACTTGTCCACTAGTTGTTCTGGCACTCTGGTTCCCATCCCTCTGCAACTTCAGAGTAAACCCCACCACGCAGCATTAACAAACCTTCCTGCTAGGATATTACTAATCTTCCAGTTCAAGTGCAAACCATCTCTTCTGTACAGGTCTCACCTTCTCTGGAAGAGAGCCCAATGATCCAAAAGTCTTATGCCCACCTGCCTACGCCAACTCCTCAGTCAAATATTAAACAGCATGATCTTTCTAGTTCTAACCTCACTAGCACATGCATGGGTAGGAATTCTAAGATCACAATCCTTTGCCCCTTACCCCCTGAACTCCCTATACTGAATCTTCATGGACTGCGACCACTATCTGTTCACCCTTTCACTTAAGAATGCTAAGGACTCAACCTGAGATGTCCTGGACCCTGGCACCCGGGAAGCAACATACCATATGGGAATCTTATTCTTGCCCCCAGAACCTTCTGTCCATTCCCCTGATTAATGAATCCCATATCACCACAGTGTGCCTCTTCTTCCCCTTTCCTGTCTGAGTCACAGAGGCAGACTCAATACCAAAGACTCAACCACTGTAACTCTCCTCTGTTAGGTCATCTCCTCAGCAGTGTGCAAACTGGCATACCTCTTGTTGAGGGGGATGGTCACACTAGTACTATGCAGTGGCTCCTTAATCCTTTCCCCTTCCTGGCTGTCACCCAGTGTCCTATGTCCTGCAGCTTGTAACTACCTCTCTGTATGATCACCCATTCGGCCCCTGAATGGTTCGGATTTCTTCCAGTTCCAGCTCCAACTCCTTACATGGTTTGTTAGAAGCTGCAGCTGGATCCACTTCTCACAGTTGTCGTCATCAGGGACACTGGAGGTCTCCCTACCTACCCACATTCTGCAAGAGGAGCATCCAGCTATCCTGCCGGGCATCTCTACTGTCCTAACGGAGCAGATGTAAAGAAGGGAAAAAAAAACTTAACCTAGTTTGTTCTCAGTCTGTTTTCCCTGACTGAAGCCTCTTTTTGCTGAAGCCTTGAAGAGTTATGGCCTCAAGATCACCACTTAAACGGTGACAACTACGCCTGCCTCTGCCTTCCATTAAGTTGTTCTTGCTAAACAATCTCAGACGTGGACTGGTCACTAGACTAAGCTCTATTACTCAGCCACGATCCACTGCTGCCTTGTTCTACTCAGGCAGTGGACCTGAGTGAAATTGCCTCCTCTTAAACTCCCAGTATCCAGATTGGTCGCTGGTCAAAGCTCAATGTGAGCAGCTTTGGGCCCTTTATCTACAAATGGATGTGTTGACATAGGAGAGGGTTCAAATGAGGTTCACAGAAATGATTTCAGGATTGAAAGACTTGTCATATGAAGAGCATTTGATGGCTTGGGGCCTGTACTCACTAGAATTCAGAAGAATGATTCAAACCTCATTCAAACCTATTGAACATGGGAAGGCCTTGAGTGGATGTGGAGAGGACTTTTCCTACAGCAGGGGAGACTAACACTAGAGGACATAGCCTCAGACTAGTGGGGCATTGTGTGTGGGGCATCTTAAGGATGGGATTTATGAGTAATTGGAGAAACCTAGTCTAATTAGGGAAGCCACCATGACCATTCACTATAACAGTGCTGTTCTGCAGGGAACTAGGAGCCCTGCTCATTGTGATTTTTATAAATAACTTGGACAAGGAAGTGGAAGGGTGAATTAGTGAGTTTGTGAATGGCATGATGCAATGAAACAGCAGCTTCACAGGCCCATAAAAGCGGATAAGCAGCATTTGCAAGAAAAACAAACATAAATGATTTCCTATAAGAAAGAGTACAATTAGAACAAAAATTTCAAAGTCAAAATTAATGCATGGTAGTTAATTTGTCATGGTTGGGGTTGTGCTGGTTGAAGTGAGATAGCTGTTCTTGAACATGGTGCTGTAGGACCTCAGGCTAATGGTAGATAATAGAGGCTGGCATGGCCTGGATGCTGGATATCTTTGACAATGTTATCTTTTTTGATTTTTTTATTTGGAGATACCACACAGTAACAGGCTCTTCCAGCCTGCACCACTCAATTACACCCGTGTGGCGAACTAGACCTACTGACCCACACGTCTTTGAAATGTGTGTGGAAACCAAGGCACCCAAAGGAAACCCACACGGTCACAGAGAGAATGTACAAATTTCTTGTAGACAGTGGCAAAATAAACCCGGGTCACTGATGACATAATAGTATTATGGCACTTAATAAACAACATAAAGCATAAGACTATAAGATATAAGGGCAGAATTAGGCCATTTGGTCCATTGAATCTGCTCTGTCATTTCATCATGGCTGATCCAATATTCCTCTCAGCCCCAAATGGATGCTTCCACCCCTTTCTGAGGCTTTGTCCTCTGGTCTTAAACTCCGCCACCAGCAGAAATATCCACTCCACATCCACTCTATCAAGACCTTTCAACATTTGATAGCTTTCAACAAGATCACCCCCTCATTATTCTGAATTCCAGTGAGTACAGGCCCAGAGCCTGGACCCGGGATCAACCCCCCGCACATGTGATGTTGCAATACATTGACCACTAATTAACATGTAACACCAATTGTGTAATTCAGTCTTCAAAATACTAGTAAAGAAGAATGATCTTGACCAATAAAATAATGACTAAGGGGATACACTCACTGCTCAGAGCACAGACGTCCTATGGTGTGAGTGTTTCTCGTTAGTCTCTCAATGGCAATTCAAATCTCAATCCAATCTATTGTCACTAACATACTTTATTTGGTACACCTGCACACCTGCTCAATAATGCAAATACAACAAGAAGTCATGGGTTAAGGGTGAAATGTTTAAGGGGAACGTGAGGGGGATCTTCACTCAGAGGGTGGTGAAAGTGTGGAACGAGCTGCCAATGGACGTGGCTGATGTGGGTTCAATTTCAACATTTAGGAGGAGAACAGCAACCCCCGACACCTTAACCTAACTTTCTATTTACAGTCCCTGACATCTTACTCCCCTCAAAACTGTCCCTCATCCTAACCTGAATCCTAACTTCCCATGCTGTCTCCCTCCCCCCCCCACCCCCAAAACCATCCCTATGAATCTCTAAGACATAGATTTGTGGTTAGGAGTAAGAGATCTGGGGTATTCTAAAGGGGAACTTCTTCACTCAGAGAGAGCCAGAGACGTTGACAACATTTAAGAAGTTTTGTGAATTATTTAAGAGGGAATGTGAAGGGAAACTTCTCTCAGACAGTGGTCAGAGTGTGGAATGAGCAAATGATGGATGCAAGGTTGGTTTCGACATTTAAGAGGAATTTGGATAGGTACATGGATGGAAGAGCTATGGTCCGGCTGCATGTCCTCAAGGCTAGGTATATTAATGGTTCAGCATAGACTAAATAGGCCTACGGCCTGGATCTGTGCTATAGTGTCCTATGGCTCTAAGACTCTATCTGATCAGTCAATCATGGAGCAGTGACTGTGTGTAAAAGTATGCAGAGATAGTCAGGAGGTTCAGTTATTGTTTAGACCAAGCACCCTGATGGGGGAAAAATGTGATTGATGTGATTTTGACCATAGAATAATTGCTGGACAGGCTGGTTTGAGAATCTCAGAAACTGCTGATCTCCTGTGATTTTCACACACAACAGTCTCTAGAGTTTATGGATAATGGTGTGAAAAACAAGACACATCCAGTGAATAGCAGTTCTGTGGGTGAAAACGCCTCAGTGATGAGAGAGGTCGGAAAAGAATGGCCTGACTAGTTCGAGCTGACTGGAAGGTGACAGTAACTCAAATAACCACACGTTACAACAGTGGTGTGCAGAACAGCATCTCTGAATTCACAAAACGTTGAACCTTGAAGTGGATAGGCTACAGCAGCAGAAGGCCACGAGAAATATACTGTATGCTGTGAAATGCATTGCTTCATGACAGTTGTACAGTGCAATACCTAAAAATCAATAAGAATAAATAAAAATATACAAGCAAAACAATGAAGTAGCATGCATGGGTTCATTGTCCATTCAGAAATCTGATGGGGGATGGGAAGAAGCTGTTCCTAAAATGTTAAGTGTGCTGATTTCAACCATCCGTACCTCCTACTTGATGGTAGTAATGAGACGAGGACATGTCATGGGTGGTGAGGGTCTTTATTGATGGATACCACCTTCTTCAGAATGTTTAGAAGATGTCCTCGAATTTGGGGAGGCTAGGGCCCTTGTGGAGTTTGCAGAGTTTACAGCCCTCTGCAGCTCCTTTTGATCCTGTGCATTGGAGTCTTCAACCAGTCAGAATGCTCTCCACAATAGGCCCTCCATTGATCAATGTCGACCATGGATGTTGCGTCCTAGCTGTCAATGCAAGCCGGGGCAATAGGATATGGCGAGAAAGCTGTTGGCCATGCAGTAAGCTCCCCCTCCCCACGCAGCTTGTGACTCCAAGGGAGTGGCAGAGATTGACACAGTTTGGGCCAATGGCATTGAAGGAGTTGCCAGTCGGTGTTGAACTCAATGTAGGTCTGCCTTGGGGACTCCAGCTCTGGGTTTTTCCTTGGGGTTAGCTGCTGAAGCCTTCCCCATGAGTGGGTATAGCCACAAGGCAGCAGAGGTTTGAGATTAGAGTTTTCCATCTCTGTGGTAAACCATGTATACCTGTCTGGGCACGCCCCTCTGCTGACTGCACCTGTGGCTCCTCCCACGGACCCCTGGATAAAGCCAATTGTGTCACTGCTGCTCCCTCAGTCCAGGGCGGTCATCCAGCATGGATGTGGTCCATTTTACTGCTAATAAAAGCCTTTCAGTATTTACTCTACTTCCAGTCTTTTGGAGATATTGATAGTGCATCAGTCTCTTAGATGAACTGCTGACCACAGCTGCTCAAAGCAACTGGTATTAAAGTGCCAGTAACCCGCCATTTGCTCTTCTCCTGTCGGTAGAAATGGTTCTGTCGGGCTTAGTAGCTGGACACACATAAAGGCCAGGAGCTGGACTTGATTGTCAGAGGCTATTTGAGACATATGCCATTGGCAGCATTTAATTGGTAATGGGAGCTTATCCCCTCTCCTGGCAATAACAAACTTAAGGAGCCATGTTACTTTTGTTCCTAAAATGGGGCAGCACTGTAGAGTAGTGGTTAGCACAGCGCTTTACAATACAGATGACCCAGGGTTCAATTCCCGCTGCTGCCTGTAAGAAATTTGTATGTACTCCTCATGAACATATGGGTTTCCTCCAGCTGCTCTGGTTTCCTCCCATGGTCCAAAGTTGTACTGATTGGTAAATTAACTGGTCATTGTAAATTATTAAAAGGAGGACATAAATAATCTTCTGGAAATAGTAAGGGACCGAGGGTCTAGTGAGATGGAGGAACTGAGGGAAATACATGTTAGTAGGGAAGTGGACATGTTAGTAGGGAAGTGGTGTTAGGTAAATTGAAGGGATTAAAGGCAGATAAATCCCCAGGGCCAGATGGTCTGCTTAAGGACGTAGCCCAAGAAATAGTGGATGCATTAGTGATAATTTTTCAAAACTCCTTAGATTCTGGATTAGTTCTTGAGGATTGGAGGGTGGCTAATGTAACCCCACTTTTTAAAAAAGGAGGGAGAGAGAAACTGAGGAATTATAGACCGGTTAGTCTGACATCGGTGGTGGGGAAAATGCTAGAGTCGGTTATCAAAGATGTGATAACAGCACATTTGGAAGGAGGTGAAATCATCGGACAAAGTCAGCATGGATTTGTGAAAGGAAAATTATGTCTGACGAATCTTACAGAATTTTTTGAAGATGTAACTAGTAGAGTGGATAGGGGAGAGCCAGTGGATGTGGTATATTTAGATTTTCAAAAGGCTTTTGACAAGGTCCCACTGTTACGTACCCCGTAACTGGGTCACTTACCAGCAAAGATAGAGAGGTCCATTGAAGTCTGATGGTACTATTTCTAACAGTATTTATTGATAAAAATACACAAAAATAATATCAATGCAAACATACAGATAATATACATTGTCAATACTAAATCTAAAAGCGCGGGCATAATAATAATCAATAAGAAATAGCTCTATCGTTGTCTAGGGGGATAATGTATTGTCCGATGGAAATATAAAAGTCACTCAAGTTCATTCAAGCTGCAGCTTTTTGGTTGGAGAGAAAGACGGAGGTTTAACTTGCCCATTCCTTTTATGATGTCAATCCTTCGAGAGTCGTTGGGGGCTTATTTCCCCTTTGTGGTTAGCTAAAGCTGTGCTTCTGTGGTAAAGGCCCACCAATTCCGAGGCAAATGGAAAAGGACGCACGTGGGCTTTTCCACCGGCTTTCACTATTATGCTGTTACAGGAGTTCTAACATTTCTTCTGGTGCATCTGCAGGGGCTGTTCCCCAGACCCTCTTTTATCCTGACTCACAGGGTCTCAGATGTCAATCAGGTTGGGATGATGCAATCCCTCCACCAACCCCCCTCGGTTCATTGCCTGGGGGCTTCGATGAATGGTACAGTATTCAATACACAATTCCGTCTCCAAGAGACAATAGCTGTTATCACTGGTTCTGCCTTTCGGAGGCCAGGACACATTCCAAACTCTTTGTGGATTCTGCATGTCTTTCTCTCATTTCCTGGGTCTCCTGACCTGACTTAATAGTGATCTTGTGATTCTCAAAAAAGAGGGGGCCACTGACGTAACACCACACAGGAGATTAGTGTGCAAGCTTAAAGCACACGGTATTGGGGGTATGGTATTGATGTGGATAAAGAATTGGTTGGCAGACAGGAAGCAAAGAGTGGGAGTAAACTGGACCTTTTCAGAATGGCAGGCAGTGACTAGTGGGGTACCGCAAGGCTCAGTGCTGGAACCTCAGTTGTTTACAATATATATTAATGATTTAGATGAGGGAATTAAATGCAGCATCTCCAAGTTTGCGGCTGACACGAAGCTGGGCGGCGGTGTTAGCTGTGAAGAGGATGCTAAGAGGATGCAGGATGACTTGGATAGGTTAGGTGAGTGGGCAAATTCATGGCAGATGCAATTTAATGTGGATAAATGTGAGGTTATCCACTTCGGCTGCAAGAACAGGAAAACAGATTATTATCTGAATGGTGGCCGATTAGGAAAAGGGGAGATGCAACGAGACCTGGGTGTCATTGTACACCAGTCATTGAAGGTGGGCATGCAGGTACAGCAGGCGGTGAAAAAGGCAAATGGTAAATTGGCATTCATAGCAAAAGGATTTGAGTACAGGAGCAGGGAGGTTCTACTGCAGTTGTACAAGGCCTTGGTGAGACCGCACCTAGAATATTATGTGCAGTTTTGGTCCCCTAATCTGAGGAAAGACATTCTTGCCATAGAGGGAGTACAGAGAAGGTTCACCAGATTGATTCCTGGGATGGCAGGACTTTTATATGAAGAAAGGCTGGATCGACTAGGCTTATACTCATTGGAACTTAGAAGATTGAAGGGGGATCTTATTGAGATGTATAAAATTCGAAAGGGATTGGACAGGCTAGATGCAGGAAGATTGTTTCCGATGTTGGGGAAGTCCAGAAAGAGGGGTCACAGTTTAAGGATAAACGACCGAGATGAGGAAAAACTTCTTCAAACAGAGAGTGGTGAATCTGTGGAATTCTCTGCCACAGGAAACAGTTGAGGCTGGTTCATTGGCTATATTTAAGAGGAAGATAAATATGGCCCTTTTGGCTAAAGGGATCAGGGGGTATGGAGAGAAAGCAGGTACAGGGTTCTGAGATGGATGATCAACCATGATCATACTGAATAGAGGTGCAGGCTCGAAGGGCCGAATGGCCTACTCCTGCACCTATTTTCTATGTTTCTATGTTTCCTTAACATCTGCCGGATGATGCTGAGGATGTTCTATGAGTCTGTGGTGGCCAGTGCTATCATATTTGCTGTTGTGTGTTGGGGCAGCAGGCTGAGGGTAGCAGACACCATCAGAATCAACAATCTCATTCGTATGGTCTGTGATGTTGTGGGGGTGGAAATGGACTCTCTGACGGTGGTGTCTGAAAAGAGGATACTGTTCAAGTTGCATGTCATCTTGGACAATGTCTCCCATCCACTCCATGATGTACTGGTTAGGCACAGGAGTACATTCAGCCAGAAACTCATTCCACCGAGATGCAACACTGAGCGTCATAGGAAGTCATTCCTGCTTGTGGCCATCAAACTTTACAACCCCTCCCTGTGAGTGTCAGACACCCTGAGCCAATAGGCTGGTACTGGATTAATTTCCACTTGGCATAATTAAATTATTATTATTTAATTATTTATGGTTTTATATTGCTATATTTCTACACTATTCTTGGTCAGTGTGACTGTAACGAAACCCAATTTCCCCTGGGATCAAAAAAGAATGTCTGTCTGTCTGTCTGTCTGTCTGTCTGCCTGTTCACTCAACTGCACTTACCCCCTCACTAAACTGTTCCCATAACTTATGAATTCATTTTCAAGGACTCGTCATCTCATGTTCTCAATGTTTATTGCTTATTTATTTACTAGCATTATTTTTCTCTTTGCACATTGTTTGTTTGTTCTCTGTATGGTGTGGTCTTTCATCCATTCTATTCACTCTTCGTCAGGACGACGGGTCTCGGCCCGAAACGTCAACATCGCTTCTCCCTATAGATGCTGCCTGGCCTGCTGTGTTCCACCAGCATTTTGTGTGTGTTGTTGGAATGGTGGAGCTGTCTTGAAGGGCCAGATGGCCTCGTTCTGCTCCTCTGCCTTAAAATGTTATGGTCTTATGTGGCATGTCAGACCAAGACTGAAATCAATTAGGTGTTGGTATTTGCCTATAAGGAAGTTAGAACTGCTCTGTAGTTGGCATTGATGGGTCCCAACTGAACCGGCAGAACAACAGCTCGAGTAAAAATGGCTTGTTTCTGTGGTGTAGTGTGAGTTTATAATTCTCAGTAGAGTCAGTCAGAGGTCTTAGAGACGTTGACAACTCCTTCCCTCGGAAATACAGCAAAGATGATGATAAAAGTAATGTGGTTACAAATCCAGCCCAGTTGATTGTTGCAGAAAAAATGTTTGTACTGAAAGTTCTCTGCACCATTATCAGACAGGAAATATCCTGATTTAACGTCACTTTATGTGAGTATCGCTGCCAAGAACACAGTTTGTTTATCATTCCCATTTGCCTATGACCTCACTTTTAAAAGATACGCAAGTATACGAGTTATCAGAGGCAATGGCCTATTCAGCTCCTCAAGATGCTTTGCTGCTTCATGCAATCAGGGCTGCATATTAGCCTTTCACTCCTAACTTCAAAAGGTGATGTCTCAAAAAGATGACATCGATCATTAAGGACCTCCATCACCCAGGACACGCCCTCTCCTCATTACTACCATCAGGGAGGAGGCACCAGAGCCTGAAGACACACATTCAATGTTTTAGACGCTGTGTTTTCCCCTCCAACATCAGATTTCTGAGTGGACCCTGAACTCACGCACACCACCCCTTACTATTTGTGCTCTCTGATGAAGATTTTCACTTGCTCAGCATGGTGATCTCAATGCTTTACAACACCGGTTGTAAGATCGGGGTTCGATACCCGCCACTCACTGTAATGGCTTTGTATGTTCTTCCCATGACTGTGTGAGTTTCCTCTGGGTGCTCCGGTTACCTCCCACATTCCAAAGTCAAGCTGGTTAGGGTGAGTGAGTTGTGGGCATGTTACGTTGGCATTGGAAGAGTGGTGGCAATTGCAGCACAATCATCGCTGATTTGATTTGATGCAAATGATATATTTCCCTCTATTTTCAATGCACATGTGACAAATACAGCTAATCTTTCTCTTCCTTTAGATTAGATTCAATTCTATTTACTTATCAAGCATACATCAGAATATACAGTAACATGCATTACTTGTGTTAATCAACACACGTAAGGATGTGCTGGGGGCAGCCCGCAAGTGCCACCAGACTTTCCGGTGCCAGCGTAGCATGCCCACAATGCTCAGTGGGACAACACAGAGCAGACCAACATACAATAAGCAACATCAACGACAGCAGCAAGGCAAGCATCTTCCCCTTACACCTCCACAGTTGTGCATCTCACCCCAAGATTGGCCACTTTTGGGTCTCTGACCGCTAGGCCTTGGCCCAAGCCCCAAACTTGCAAACATCAGGTCTCTGATCTCTGGACTCACTGACCTAGGTGCTTCCCCAGACATGCTCTGACCTGAAGACTGACTCCTTGCCCTAGCTCTCCACTTACGGCCCCTGACCCCTCACTCCCCTTCATCCCTGTCTCAGATCCTAAACTGACTCCTAACTTCCCATGCTGTCCCCAACATCTAAAAGAAATTTGGATAGGAGGGATATTGTCCAAGTGCAGGTCAATGGAAACAGGCAGAATATCAGCTTGGCATGTATTAGATGGGCCAAAGGGCCTGTGTCTGTGCTGTTGTGCTTTATGATGTTATGACTCTAAGAATCTAGATGAGCGCTTGATCAGCCTGAGCATAGGCGACTACAGGCCAAGTGTCAGAAGATGGGATTGATACAGATGGCTTGCACACATCTAAATCACACTTTGGTTTCAAAACAAAAATCGCTTTAATTCTTGCTTAGAAGTTGAAGGCTCCTTTTCCTCATATCTTTCACACGTTGCAAATGTCCTCTCTACTACTTTATTAAACCACTTCAGAATTTTAACGATCGCTATTATATTGTTATAAAGAATAAATACTTCTGCTCAGGCTTGGAGGGGTTGTGTGATCTGTTATTTCCTTGAGCTGTCAGTGAGGAAGAACAGACCACGCACTAAAAGAGTAGTCTGGCAAAGCTTAGCACTATTTTTTTCCAAAAAAATATATTGCAATTCAAACCTTCTCAAAAGTGACTTTGAATGGTTCCTTGAAATGCCTAAAAAATCGGTAGACAGACAATATTTTTTCCCCAGGTTGAAATGTCTGTTACCAGAGGGCATGCATTTAAGGTGAAAGGGGGTAATTTGTGAGGGCCAAATTTTGTTACATGGATATGGAGGGTGCCTGGAATGTACTGCCTGCGGTGGTGGTGGAGGCGGAAACATTAGAGACTTCTAAGAGACATTCAGATAAGCCCATGAATGTGAGGAGAATAGAAGGATGGGGACATTGTGAATGTTGAAGTGGCTAGTTCAGTTTGCTACTCGATTACTAATTCAATTGGTTTGGCAGAACATTGCGGACTGAGGGCTGTGTTCCTGTGCTGTTCTATGTTCTTCCCATTAGAGATTTTCTCCTTGCACTATTCACCCCGTAGCTTAAAACCAAATGATCTTTCATGATCGGGGTGGCATGGTAGAGTAATGGTTAGCACAATGCTTTACAGTACGGGCAACTTGGGTTCAATTCCTTCCACTGCTCGTAAGGAGTTTGTAGGTTCTCCCAGTGACCGTGTGGGTTTCCTCTGGGTGCTCCAATTCCCTCCCACATCCCAAAGACCTACTGGTTGGTAGGTTAATTGGTCATTATAAATTTTCCCGAGATGAGGCTAGGAGTAACTTGGGGTTTGCTGGGCAACAACAGCTCGAAGGCCCGGAAGGGGTTGTTCCGCACTGTATCTCAGTTTAAAAAAATTCTGAAAAGAGAGTCATTATAATCTGAACTGTAACATGTTGAGTTCAGAAGCTGGTTTAACTTTGGCCTCTGTCCCATCTCCACAAAGTAAAAACACATGAAGCAATTAAGAACAAAGTTGAGATTTCAAAAGCAACTGAATGCATTACATTCCTCAGCATACACTGTACTTTTTCCATGAAGAATAGTGGCGGTTATGAACATGAGGTATTGTGCAGGGTAGAAACAATGACAAGGAAAGGATACCCCCCTCTACAACCTTCTAAGAAGGCTCTAAACACAAGAGATTTGTTAAATACTGAAGATCCAGAGTAACACACACAAAGTGCTGGAGGAACTCAGCAGGTTAGGCAGCATCCACGGAATGGGATAAACAGTCAAGGTTTTGGGCCGAGACCCTTCATTGGAACTGGAAAGGAAGGGGAAAGGTGCCAGAATAAAAAGGTGTGGGGATGGGAAGGAGGACAATGGGGAAGGGTTGCAAAGTGAGAAACTAGGAGGTGATAGGTGGAAAAGGTGAAGGAATGGAGAGGAAAGAATCCTATTTCCTTCTGGGTAACCTCCAACCTGATGGCATGGATATCAATCTCTCTAAATTCCAGAAATTCCCCCGTACCCCTCCCTTCCCTCTTCAACTGCTCCCCACTCTTTCTCCCCTCTTACATCTTCTCTTCTCCTCATCTGCCTGTCACCATTCCCTGGTGGCCTTCCTCCTTCCTTATCTCCCGTTGTCCACCCAGCTGTTTTGTCAGTTTCTTCTTCCTTCCTTTCCAGTCCTGAAGAAGAGTCTCGGCCTGATCCACTGACTGCTTATTCCTCTCCATAGATGCTGCCTGACTTGCTGAGTTCCTTCAGCATTTTGTGTGTTTCAGTCCCAAGATTCAATCCACAGCTACAGGTATTAGCCAATTTTTCTGGAGAGTGTACGCTCAGGGGAAGGCAGCTTAAGATCTCATTTGAACAAAGTCATTAGCAAAATAAATTAATTATTTTTGAATCCATCAGTCAGCAGACCGATTCAGATCCAGCCCAACAGTCAGCAGCCCTAGCATATCCAGCAGGCTTTAATTTAGATTCTGGAAGGAATAGAAAATTCTTTGAAGTCAATTTTCCTAATTTCTTTATCCTCATTCCAGTGTTGTGCCCCAAATCCCTCCATTCTGCCCCAAGCTCAGAAACTTACTTGTCTCTGGTATAGGCCAGTTATTACCTGAGAAGAGTCCAGTCAGTGATCAGAAACAGGTTATTTGCTCTGGCTTGTAATACCTGCAAAGCCGCTTCCTACAGCGATTTGTTTTCATCAGGACCAGCATGTAAGTCCCATCACAAAAGAAGCACTCCCACCTCTACTTTCCTAGAAGTTTGTGCAGATTCAGAATGTCATCTAGAATTCTGACAAACTTCTATAAATGCAGCGTGGAAGATATCCTAACTGGTTGTACGATGGCTTTGAAAACGCTGATGCCCTTGAATGGAAAAGTTGACCTGTCACAGGCTAAGACCCTCCCCAACACTGAGCACACTTACAAGTAGCATCCATCATTAAGTACCTCTAACATTCTCTGTTTTCTCTGCTACCAATGGGGAAGGAGGTACAGGAGCCTTAGGTTGTGTACCAGGTGGTTCAGGGACAGTTATTACCCAAGAACCATCAGTCTCTTGAAACAGCGTGGAAAACTTCACTCATCCCATTAAGGAACTGATTCTACAACCTATGGACTCACTTTCAAAGACTCTACAATTCATGTACTCAGTATTATTTATTTATCTATCTATCCATCTATCTATCTATCTATTTGGATATTTATTTATTCATCTATTTGTTTGTATTGTATTTACACAGCTTGTTGTCTTTTGCACACTGGTTGTTTGTCAGTCGTTGTGAGTAGTTTTTCTTTGATTCCATTGTATTTTTTTTTTGTTCTACTGTGAATACCTGCAAGAAATGGATCTCAGGGTAGTACATGGTGATATTCGGTGGTAGAGTGGAGATACGTCTTTACCAAAGGAGGTGTAAGATGTCCCTGCCCTCTGGTAGACTCCAGGACACCCTTGGTGCAGGCGTAGCACCTGCATAGCCCGACCACCTCCCCAACTATTGGGGTCATGTGAAGCCATGGGAGAAGGTGTTGGATTGTAGTATGAGTAGCTGGTGCATATCAGAAGTCCTGCTTATATGATTACTGATGCCAGGCAGACAATCTCTGAAGGGTATTGATGAGGTCACCCGTCTTGTAAAGGCACTGCCCAGAAGAAGGCAAATCACTTCTATAGAAAAATTTGCCAAGAACAATCATGGTCATGGAAAGACCATAATCTCCTACATCATACACAAAACAACTGGATAGGTATATGGACAGGAAAGGAATGGAGGGTTATGGGCTGAGTGCAGGTCGGTGGGACTAGGTGAGAGTAAGCATTCAGCATGGACTAGAAGGGCCGAGATGGCCTGTTTCCATGCTGCAATTGTTATATGGTTATAATGACACATAATGAATGAATGATACAGTAACGTATACATACTTTGATAATAACTTTACTTTGAATCTTCAACTTTGAAACTTGAATAGCGAATTTTGGGATCTGGATACATGGTTCCCTAAAAGTGGCCATACAGGTGATATAGAAGTTATAAGGCATGATTGACTTCATTAGTTGAGTGATTGAAAGCAACAGCTGGGAAGCTAAGATATAATTCTATCTGAAACTCTGGTTAGGCCACATTTACAGCATTACATTCAGTTCCATTTTCCATGTTATAGGAAGGATGTGGAGGCTTTGGAAAAGGTGCAGAGAACAGTTACCAGAATAATACCTCGACTGGAGGACATGTCCTTTGAGGAGAGGTTAGACAAGCTGGGGCTGTTTTCTCTGTAATGGAGGAGCCTAAAGGGAGATTTGTCAGAGTTCTGTACAGTTATACAGGGCATAAGTTTCATGTTTCCAAGCGTCAATAGTGGAGGGCAGTGAGGCCTGGAATGCTCTGCCATGGGTAGTGAAGAAGGCAGAGAGCAGAGGAGTGTTTACAAGAGGCAAATGGGATATGCAGAGAAGAAAGGGATATGGTCAATGTGTGATGTAGCAGGATTTCGATAAATAACGAGTCACTGGTTTAATGACTTCAATGCGACTTTTTCTCGTTTGGCAGTATACACTTGAAGGTTTGATTTACAATATATAGAACTTGAACGTTTGATTCTACAGGGGTTGTATTGAGAGCATCCTGGGCAGCTGCATCACTGCCTGGTTCGGAAATTGCACCATCTTGGATCACAATACCTTGCAGCGGATAGTGAAGTCAGCTGAGAAGATCATTGGGGTCTCTCTTCCCGCCATTACTGACATTTACAATACACGCTGCATCTGCAAAGCAAACAGCATTATGAAGGACCCCACACCTCCCTCATACAAACTCTTCTCCCTCCTGCGTTCTGGGAAAAGGCACCGAAGCATTCGGGCTCTCACGACCAGATTATGTAACAGTTTCTTCCCCCAAGCTATCAGACTCCTCAATACCCAGAGCCTGGACTGACACCTTACTGCCCTATTGTCCTGTTTATTATTTATTGTAATGCTGCACTGTTTTGTGCACTTTATGCAGTCCTGGGTAGGTCTGTAGTCTAGTGCAGTTGTTTCTTTTCTCTCTGTGTTGTTTTTTATGTAGTTCAGTCTAGTTTTTGTACTGTGCCATGGTCCTGAAAAACATTGTCTCATTTTTACTATGTATGGTACCAGCAGTTATGGTCGAAATGACAATAAAAGTGACATGACTTGACTTGACTTGATGTGATGGACTTAAAGGCCTGTCCTTTGCTGAACTTTTCTGACTACTATGAATATTAAGCCTGTATGATTGGCTCCTTTCTACCATCAGGCCAATGTTAACACATCTAACACCTGGGCCAGTGAAAGACCCTGGGAGTTTCATAGTTCCTTACCTCTATTGAGATACTGTGGCCAGTTGGATTATCATGTGACATTGGTCTCCTCCGGATACAAGTGACTGATATTTTCATATGATATGCCCACAGTACGCAAACAAAGGTTATAACCAGAACAAGAAATCACCAGTTAGGATTGAACATAAAGAAAGGGTATATGTAGTCACACAGAGTTTGAATCTTTGGAATTTTCTCACCCAGAGGTTTCAAACTTTCACTTATTTTATGTATTTAAGACTGTAGGAACACGTTTTTGAGTAATAAGGTATATGCTTGGGAGACTATTGCTGTCACTCATACTGGATACCTCCTGCATCTAATAAAGTGGTAACTGGGTGTATGTTTGTGATCTGCTGCTGTAGTGCATCCACATCAAGGTTCAGTGTGTTTCTGCATTCAGAGATGCTCTTATGGACACCAGTATTGTAGTGTGTGGATACCTGACAGCTAATGTCACCTTCCTGTTAGCTTGAGCTGGTCTGACCATTCTCCTCTGACCTCCCTCTTTAACAGTGCATTTTTGTCCATAGAATTGCCAGTCACTGGTTGTTTTGTGTTTTGCATCATTCTTTATATGCTGGCTGGTGGCCTAGTCCATGCTGGACTTCAGGGTGAGTGGTCCCAAGTTCAAGTCCTGCTGGCTCCATCCGTGCCTGGGTTGAGTGTCGAGCTAGCAACTCGACCTCGTAAAAAAAAACCTGGAGAGGGATGGGCTCTGCCAGGGTTCAGGTGCCCAAGACACGCCGTACGATGAGCAATCACCAAAAGATCGGTGCATAAAACTTGTCATGGCAGCTCCCCAATGACTCTACCAGGAGTTAAGGGTACACACACACACACACACACACACACACCATTCTTTATAAACTCTAGAGACTGTTCCACACACACACACACACACACACCATTCTTTATAAACTCTAGAGACTGTTCTGCATGAAAATTTCAGGAGATACTCAAACGACCCCATCTGGTTCCAACAATCATTTCACAGTCAGAATCATTTAGATCCCATTTCTTCCCCATTCTGATGTTTGGTCTGAACAACAACTGAACCTCTTGATCATGCTGGCATGTTTCTACGCATTGTGTTGCTGCCATGTGATTGCATTAATGAGCGAGTGTACAGGTGTTCCTTATATACTGGCTGCCTAGTGTATGTTTGTGAAACTATTGAAATAAAGTTTTAGCCATGACTTTTTGAATGTTCAAACATAAATGAGGGATCTAGTGATGGGCTACAGACAAGCTAAAAGGTTAACTGCAGCAACAGATACAAAATGCTTGAAGAACTCAGCATGTGCAAAGCAAGAAGTTCAAAAGTACAAAGTGCATTTATTTTTAAGGTATGCATACTTTATATGACCTTGAGATTGATCTCCTTACATGCAGCCAAAAATCAAAGAAACCCAATAGAAACTACTAAAAGAAAGACTGACAAATTTCCAAAGAGCAGAAAAAGAAACAAATCATGCAAACAATAAAAATCAGCAACTAACATTCAGAACTGAGTTCACGAAAGTGAGTCCATAGCCACAAAGCCAGTCATCACTGTAGCTGATCCAGCAGCCTGTTAGTTCAGTGCAGAGGCAGTAAATCTGGTGGAGTACTGGGCTGAACACTGGCCTGAATTTTCAAACTCACCTGGCACTTAAATCATCCAAACCTTGCATTGTTCCTCATTCTCAGACCTGGGCCCTGTTGCTTCATTATGTTCTTGGGCCTGGCACCTGCTACTTTGATTCAGCCCAAATGCAACCTTTCCAATTTGGCCCAGCACTTAAATCAATTGAATCACAGGTCCTTCCTCACTCTTAGGACAGGCTACATCTATGTAGGAGAATAAGCAGTTGATGCTTCTGGCCTAGACCCTTCATCAGGACTGGGAAGGAAGGGGGCAGAAGCCAGAATAAGAAAGGTGGTGGGAAGAGAAGGAGTACAAGTTAGCAGATGATAGGTGAGACCAGGTGAAAGGGGAAAGTGTTGATGAAGCAGGAAACTGGAAGGTGATAGGTGGAAGTGGAAAAGTGTTGAAGAAGAAAGAGTCTGATGGGAAAGGATGGTGGAGCATGGGAGAAAGGAAGGAGGAGGGGCAACAGAAGGAGGTGATGGGCAGTGAGAAGAGGAGGGATAAGGGGAACCAGGAGGGAGAATGGAAAAAAAGAAAAGGGCGAAGGAGGAGAAATTTCTAGAAGTTAGAGAAATCAACATTGTTGCCTTCAGTTTGGAGGCTAGCCAGTTGGAATACGAAGTATTGGTCCTCCAACCTGATTGTGACCTAATCATGTCATTATAGGAGGCCTTGGACCAACATATTGGATTGGAAATTGGAACAGAATTGAAAATAACACTAGTGGTGGATGAATCTATAATAAAGTCATTAAAATAATTCAAATATTTTAATTTATGTATTATCAATCATTATAATTATTAAACCATTAGAATGTACAGTACCTTTCCAGTGACAGCCTCTAAGGACCTGGTTTGGCTGTCAAACATTAAGAACGCACTGCGAATGCTGTGACCAACAGAGAACATTCTTGTAACGAAACCACAAACAGATGTCAAGCTCACTCTTTGTGGATGCGAAGATTCCAGTGCCCGCTTCATGTGTCAGGCACATGGCGGTTGGAGCAAGTTCAGCACGAAAAGCGCATGGCCAATGTCTGCTGAGCTGGACTTTTAGATAGCTTACTCCAGTTTTCACAGCCTGGCCTGCAAGCTTCATTAGTCATTGTGCCAGGCGAGATTGAGACATTAAGTCATCCCTTCCATCACCGACGTTCACTGCAGCTTTGAACATATTGTAAATTTGCCAGTAATAAATTGCCCATGAATTAAACACTGCACATGATTCAATGCCCAGTTTAATTCATATAAGAAGATAGAACAGAACACATTACAGACCCTTCGACAAACAGTGTTGTGCTGTCCTTTTAACCTACTCCAAGATCAGTCCTACCACATTCCAACTTTTTTTCATCTATAAGCCTATCTAAGAATCTCTTAAATGCCCCTAGTGTATTTGCCTCTTCCATCACCCCTGGTAGGGTGTTTCATGCACCTGCTACCCTCTGGGTAAAACACCTATCTCCAACATACCCAACATACTTCGCTCCAGTCAACTTAAAATTATGTCCTTGTGTATTAGCCTGGGAAGAGGTCTAAGGCTCTCCACTCATCAATTTATACAACTCTATCAAGCCATCTCTCACACTGCTTCACTCCCAAGAGAAATGCCCTAGCTTGCTCCCTCATCCAGTCAGTTTCCTCTGCACCTTACTTAAAGCTTCCACAACCAGAGGGCACCAGATCTGACTACAATACTCCAAGTGTGATCTGCAACATTACCTCATAGCTCCTGAACTCAGTCCCCCACCTAATGAAGGCCAACACTCTAAATGTCTTCTTAAGCACCCTGTCAATTTGTGTAGCAACTTTGAGGCATCAATGGATGTGGAACCTATGATCCCTCTGTTCCTCGGTATTTCAATTAATCCCACCATTAATATGTTATATTCTGCCTGGAGTAGGGATTCCTTATCTTTTATATGCATGGAGCCCTACCATTAACTGAGGGGGTCCTTGAAACCCAGATTTGGAATTCTTGGTACCCTTAGAAACTAAGCAGGCCAGGCAGCATTTATAGAGGTTGAAAAAGCAGTTGACTTTTTGGGTGGAGACCCTTCATCTGAACCAGATAGACTACATCCACAGCTCTACCTTCATTGATGTGCTTTGTCATGTCCTTCCTATAATGAGGACTCTAGGATAGAACACAAATCTCCAAGTGTGGTCTAACAGGATCTTATAGAGCTGCAACATCAGCTTGTGGCTCTCAGACTTGATTCAGCGACTAATGAAGGCCAACACATCATTTGCCTTCAGCTTTCTAATCAACTTGAGTACCAACTTTGAGGGATCTATTGACACGGACAGCAAGGTCCCTCTGTTCCTCCTCAATGCTTGGTATTCTGCCATTAACCCTGTGCTTTTCTGACATTTTCAAACATCCAAAGTGAATCCTTCACACTTTTCTGGATTGAGCTCCATCTGTCACTTTTCATCCCAGCTCTGCATCCTATCAATGTCCCAGTGTAACCTTTGAGAAGCATCTTCATTGCCTGCAGCACTACCAACCTGTGTGTCATCTGCTAAGGTTTAATACCATTAGCCGAGGGGGTCTGTGGATCCTAAGCTGGGAACCCCTGCTCTACATTATCCCTTGCATTCTGAGGCTGTAGGAAACATTGTCTCTACATCACTCTATCCAGGCCTTTCAATACTTGATAGGTTTCAATGAGACCACTGCCATTCTTCCAATTTCCAACGAGTAGAGGTCCGGAGCCATCAAACACTCCTCATGCATTATCCTTTTCATTCCTGGAATCATTCTCATGAATTTCCTCTACACCTTCTCCAATGCCAGCATATCTTAGATAAGGGGCCCTAAACTGCCCACAATACTCCAATAATCTGATCAATACCTTATAAAGCCTCAGCGTTACATCCTTGCTTTTATATTCTAGGCCTCTCGAAATGAATGCTAGCATTGTATTTGTCTTTCTTACCACTGACTCAATCTACAAGTTTACCTTCAAGGAATCCTGCACTAGGACTCTGAAGTCCCTTTGCACTTCTGAACTCTGAATTTTCTCCCTGTTTAGAAAATAGTCTACACCTTTATTCCTTTTACCAAAACTTATTGGATGTTGCCTATTTACATCATTGTCCAAATTTAAAATGACTCCCAAAGGAACACAGTAAAACATCATTGAAGGAAACTATTTTCAATGGCTTTGCCTGAGGAACAATGAAATCTAAAAGTATTATCAAGTCCATCAAATGCAGCTAACCTAACCCCAACGTTGAGTTGAGATTGCTCAGTCTGAAGTCCTGGAGGAAACCCAGAGCACAGCAATGTTCGTTTGGAAAGCAAAACTTTCCTTTCATCTGAACTTCCTTGAAATACAGAAAGGCCCCCAGGCATCATGAAGCGTACTCTCCAAAGAGAACTCTGTGATTGCTACAGTAACGTGTCAGCCAGAGAGTGACACGTTTAGGTTTCGCTTTATCCAACCATCATATATTTACAAAAATATTATAAAAATCCCTGTCAAATTCTTTTCCTGATGGTGAAATAAGATATCTCTGTACACATTCCTTATATAACAAAGGATTCATTGCTGTAAATGTAAAAATATTTCTCTTTTCGCCATATTAACCTTCTGCCTTTGCATTAATCAGCTTTATTCTAGATTATGTCTTTAGGTCAGTTTCAGCTTAGTTTGTTTTATTTTATTGAGATACAGCATGGAATAGGATCTTCTGGACCTTCAAGTCAAGCCTCTCAGCAGTCCCTGATTTAACGTTAACCTAATCACAGGACAATTTACAAGGACCAATTAACCTACCAACTGCTCAATTTTGGACTGTGGGAGGAAACCAAAGCACCCTGAGGAAACCCACGTGGTCATGGAGAAAACTTACAAACACCAAAATAGGCAATGGCAGGAATTGACACAGCTTGCTAGCACTGTAAAGCATTGTGCTAATCATTATGCTACAGTGCCATTTTATTCAGATATCCTCCCATTGCATCTAACAAATTTGTGGACAAATTAAGAACATAGAACATAGTCAGCAAAGTATGGGCCTTCATCCCATGATGTTGTGTTAACCGTTTAATCTACTCCAAGGTCACTATAACCCTTCCCTCCTATATAGCCCTCCATATTTCTTTCATCCATGTGCCTACCTGAGAGAGCCTTAACTGTGTATCCACCACTCTCAGTATAAAGAGGGTACTTCTGACATTCTACCATACCTTCCTCCAAACACTTTAAAATTATGTCCCCTAATATTAGATATTTCTGCCTTGGGAAAGTATCTCTAGTTATCCATTTGTTCTATCCCTCTGATCAGCTTGAATACTTCTATCAAGTCATTCCTCATCCTCTTTCACTCCAAAAAGATAAGCTCTATCTCACTCAACCTAACTTCATAGACATACACTCTAGTCCAGCAATTTCCTCTGCACGCTCTCTTGGGAGAATGTTTGCTATTACAAGAGAAAAGGCTGCTGCTTCTTGAGAAATGGAAAGCTCTGAAGGCTCTATAAGGCACAGGGCAGATCACACTTGGGGTATAGAAAGAGTTTTGGGCCTCTTATCTAAGAAAAGTTGTTCTGGCATGGAGAGGGTCTAGAACAGGTTCATGGGAATTATTCCTGGAATGAACATACACTCAGTGGCCACTTTATTAGGTACAATTGTACACCTGCTCATTAATGTAAATATCTCATCTGCCAATCATGTGGCAGCAGCTCAATGCATAAAAGCATGTAGGCATGGTCAAGAGGTTCAGTTGTTATTCAGACCAAACATCAGAATGGGGAGGAAATGTGACCTAAGTGACTTTGGCCATGGAATGATTAATGGTGCCAGATGGAGTGGTTTGATTATCTCAGAAACTACTGATCTCCTGGGATTTTCAAGCACAACTATACCCAGAGTTTACAGAGAATGATGGAAAATCAAAACATAACATCCAGTGAGTGGGTGAAAATACCTTGCCAGTGAGAGAGACCATAGGTGAAAGGCCAATCCGATTCAAGCTGACAGGAAGGCAACAGTAACTCAAGTAACCACGTGTCTGTTACAACAGTGGTGTGCAGAAGAGCATCTCTGAATACACAACCTGTCAAACCTTGAAGTGGATGGGCTACAGCAGCAGAAGACCACAAATGTACAGTCAGTGATCACTTTATTAAGTACAGGTAATACCTAATAGAGTGCCCACTGAGTGTATGACATGGCATTAGGCCTTCGAACACATTTAACCATTGCTGTTATTGATGCTCCACAGTAAACATCTCTTTATCTACTCCTACTGACATACACTCCAAAACCTTTCTCTGCTTGTGTTTTCCCTAGCAAATATTTCAACACATCTGTACTATTCATCTTATTATTAGTTTTTTTTGCGAATTCCACATTCTCTTCATTATCTTGGTAAAGAGATCGCTTCTGAATTCCCTGTTTAAATCTGTTGTAGCAGAAAGAATAGTGAGGACTAATTAACTAGAAATTAGTGACGTGGATTGTGCTAACATGGTTACAGGGATCCAGACAAATGGTGGGACATGGGATGTAGCTGCAATGGCACACCAGTCTTCAAAAAATCTACTAATTGAGTAAATAGTGTGCACCCATTGTTGTAAAAGAAAACTGGATTTACAATTCGACCTGTGGATAATTATTTTATTCTGTAATCAGGACCAGGTCTGTTACTTAATTAAGTCTTGTGTAGCCACCATACTGTAATTAAAATATAGTTTTACTGGTAATCTCATCAACTGAGAATGTAAAAGCTGTACCAAATTCATGCTCAGGTAGATCAGTATTTATTTATGTGCACATGTATGTATGTATGCATTTATTTATTTATTTATTTATTGAGATACAGCATGGAACAGGCCCAGCAACCCGCAACTTAACCCCAGCCTAATTCCGAGACAATTTATCATAACCATTTAACCTACCAACCAGCTCATAGTTGGTCTGGGGAGGAAACTGGAACACCTGGAGGAAATCAACAATGAGAATGTACAAGCTTCTTAAGGGCAGTAGCTGGAATTGAACACGCGTCACTGGTACTGTAAATCATTGGCGGACCACTATGCTACCATGACACACCTGGTCTCCTGGTGGGCACCAGTTTATAATAAATCACCCTCTATTTTCAGCATCTACTCTGTGTGGCCTTTCAGCTTGCTCCTACAGCATTATTTGTGATTATTATGTCTGTGGTTACTGCTTAGGAACTTTCCACGTGGCTTTTATCTAAATAATTTTGGAAATGGTTTTCTAAAATAGTCTACATGAGGAAATCTGCAGATGCTGGAAATTCAAACAACACACACAAAATGCTGGTGGAACACAGCAGGCCAGGCAGCATCTATAAGGAGAAGCACTGTCGACGTTTCGGGCCTCCAAGCTTCTGCTCTTCCATGACAGTGACCCTCTGATGTTAGAGATTGATTCAGATCACGTTAGTTATAGAGTCATAGAACACTATAGCACAGCAACAGGCCCCTCACCTACCTAGTCGGTGCTGAACTAATAATCTGCCTAATCCCTGAACCATAACCCTCCATTCCTCTCCCATCTCTGCACCTATCTAAATTTCTCTTAAATATTGAAATCAAACCTAGACCCTCCACTTACGCAGGCAGCCCATTCCACACTCTCACCATCCTCTGAGTGAAGTGGTTCTCCTTGTTTTCCCCTTAAACATTTCACCTTTTACCCTTAACCCATGATCTCCAGTTCTAGTCTCACCCAACCTCAGTGAAAAAAAAGGCTGTTTGCAGTTACCCTATTTACAACCCTCATAATTTCACATACCTCTATAAAATCTCTTCTCCTTCTCATTCCCCTGCATGCTAGGGCAGGGTTTCTCAGGTGGGTTCCGCAGAACTCCAGGGTTCTGTGAGAGGTCCCTCGGGGCTCCACGAGATATCATGATTGTTTTTTGAATTTTGTGCAACATGCAATGCTGGTGCTTGCAATGATAGTCCGTGACCAAGCAAACCCATTAACAATCTCATTAGAGGTCTCTCAGCCCAGTGCGGCAGTGTGAAGTAGGACCGTGTTTGTTTGGTTGAGATCATTTCCAGTTTTGACGTGAGATAGGGGAGGTTGTTGATAATTGGTAAGAGCTGTATTACTCTGTGGTGAACTACATATACCTGTCTGGACACGCCCCTCTGCTGACTGCTCCTGTGGTTCCTCCCACAGACCCCTGTATAAAGGCGATTGGAGGCACTGCTCCCCCCTCTGTTTCCGAGATGCTGTGCTCCATTTGCTGCTAATAAAAGCCTATCGTTCATCTCCCGTCTCCGAGAGTTTTTGATGGTGCATCAATTTTATTAGCAGCAATTTTAAAACATGGAGAGCATTTTACGACCCGACAGATTGGATATTGACCCTCAATCTCTGGAAGCCTGCATCGCTTTTGAACTCTGGCTTGCATGCTTCGAATTGTACCTGGAGGAGATTTGAGTGACGGAGCCTGCCACGATGCACAGAGTTCTCCTCTCCAGGGTCAGTCCACGGGTCTACTCCCTGGTCAGGGACCTGCTGACCTACCAAGGGGCACTGGAAGCCCTCAAAAGACAATACCTGCGGCCGGTGAACACCATCTACGCAAGACATCGCTTAACGACACGGCGGCAGCGGGCCGGAGAGTCGAGCGCTGAGTTTGTCCGGGCCCTACAGGCACTCGTGCGGGTCTGTGACTGCAGGGGACTGATGGCGGAACAGCATGCGGAGCTGCTAGTAAGAGATGCCTTCGTTATGGAGATCAGGTCAGTGTAAGTGCACCAGCGGCTGCTGGAACACGCTGATCTTACCTTACATTCGGCGATTGAGCTGGCCGACACGCTGGAGGCCACTCTGCACGATGCTGACACTGTCCAGGCTTGCAATCTCCCGCCGGCCCCGTGGACGCTGCAGACCCGGCAACCCGCCAGCGAATCGACCACGGCTGCTGCCAGTCGCAAGTCCGTGCGGTGTTATTTCTGCGGACTCGAAAAGCACCTCCGAAAATGCTGCCTGGCCCGAGAAGCTACCTGCTCCAGCTGCAGAAAGAAGGGCCACTTCACCAAGGCCTGTAAGTTGAAACCACGAGCGGGGTTGAATAGCGCTGCGTGCAAGGCATGGGGGTCGCCATCTTTGTCGCTGCCATCTTGCCTGCCCGCCGCATGCGAGGCATGGGGGTGGCCATCTTTGTTGGTGCCACCTCGCCCCACCCCCAACCCACAGGTGCTTACCGGGCACCAAGATGGTGATGCAACTCTGGCCTCCGTGACCCTCGACCAAAGCGCTCCACACCAGCTCGCAAGGTCAATGATGGACATCCTGGTGGAGGGGCACAGGACTAGCTGCCTGTTTGACACGGGCAGCACTGAGAGTTTTATTCACCCGGACACAGTGCAACACTGCGGACTCGTGACACAGCCAGTAAGCCAAAGGGTCACCATGGCTTCTGGGTTGCATTCCACAGACATCCGGGTGGGTTGTGTAGCGACATTGATGGTGCAGGGCACAGAATATCGGAACTTTGCGTTACTGGTCATGCCTCAACTGTGCGCCCCTGTGCTATTGGGGCTCGACTTCCAGAGCCACTTGAAAAGAGTGACAATGGAGTATGACGGGCCCCTCCCACCAATCACTGTCAGAAATCCTCAGTTTTGTGGGACTTCGTTATATACCCCGCTACTGACCACACACACACACACACCGACCCGCACATCCCACCCAACCCCATGCCAACGGCTGCACTACTGATACCACCTGCAGCCTCTCCACCCACAAGATCTCTCCCCGACCACTGTTCGCCAACCTGACCCCCGACTGTAAACCTGTGGCAACTAAAAGCAGGAGGTACAGCACGGGGGACAGGGCCTTCATTAAGTTGGAGGTGCAGTGGCTGCTCAGGGAGGGCATCATTGAGCCAAGCACAAGTCCTTGGAGGGCCCAGGTGGTCTTTGTTCGGACCGGGCAGAAAAGTAGGATGGTCGTGGACTATAGCCAGACCATCAATAGGTTCACGCAGCTTGACGCGTACCCCCTACCCCGCATCGCAGATATGGTCAACCAGATAGCTCAGTACAAGGTGTACTCGACAATAGATCTGAAATCCACTTATCACCAGCTCCCCATCCGCCCAGAGGACCACCCCTACACCGCCTTTGAGGCAGACGGCAGGCTCTATCACTTCCTGTGCATCCCCTTCAGTGTCACAAATGATGTCTCTGTCTTCCAGAGGGGAATGGACCGGATAGTGGACCAGTACCAACTGAAGGCCTCGTTCCCATATCTGGATAACATCACCATCTGCGGTCACGACTGGCAGGATCACGACACCAACCTCCAAAGATTTTTCCAAGTGGCCAAAGCTCTTAACCTCACCTATAACAGGGACAAGTGTGTGTTCGGAACCACCCGACTCGCTATCCTTGGGTATGTTGTGGAGAACGGGGTCATTGGCCCTGATCCCGACCGTATGCACCCCCTGTTAGAACTCCCTCTTCCCACCACCCTCAGAGCCCTCAAACGGTGCCTGGGCTTCTTTTCCTATTACACCCAATGGGTCCCCCATTACACAGACAAGCCCCGCCCCCTGGTCAAGTCCACCACATTTCCCCTCTCTGCCGAGGACTGCGCAACCTTCAGCCGCATTAAAGGGGACATTGCCAAAGCAACAATGCATGCGGTGGCCGAGACCATTCCCTTCCAAGTAGAGAGTGACGCTTCTGACTTCGCACTGGCTGATCAGGCAGGAAGGCCGGTAGCATTCTTCTCTCATACCCTTAAGGGCCCTGAAATTCGGCACACTGCGGTGAAGAAGGAAGCCCAGGCCATAGTGGAAGCTATTAGGCACTGGAGGCACTATATCGCCGGCAAAAAGTTCACCTTGCTGACCGACCAGCGCTCGGTTGCGTTCATGTTCAGCAACGAACAGTGGGGTGAAATCAAAAATGATAAAATTTTGCGGTGGAGAATAGAACTCTCCACCTACAACTATGACATCCTGTACCAGCCTGGAAGGCTCAATGAGCCCCCTGATGCCCTATCCCGGGGAGCGTGTGCCAGCGCACAGCTCGACCGGCTATACGCCCTCCATGCAGATCTTTGCCACCCGGGGGTCACCCGATTTTATCATTTCATGAAAGCCCGGAACCTGCCTTACTACCTTGAGGAGATCAGGACAATGACCAGGAACTGTCAAGTCTGCGCTGAGTGCAAACCGCACTTCTACCGTCCTGAAAAGGCACAACTTATCATGGCCACCCGCCCCTTTGAGCGACTGAGTGTTGACTTCCCTCCACTGACCACAATGTCTACTTTCTCAACATAATTGATGAGTACTCGCAGTTCTCCTTTGCCATCCCCTGCCCCGATACCACTGCCTCATCCGTCTTAAAGGCCCTGCGCCAGCTCTTCACTCTGTTCGGATATCCCTGCTATATCTACAGAGATAGAGGGTCCTCCTTTATGAGTGACGAGCTGCGTCAGTACCTGCTGGCTAGGGGTATTGCTACTAGTAGGACCACGAGCTTTAATCCCCGGGGAAATGGACAGGTGGCGAGGGAGAATGCCACTGTGTGGAAGGCCAAACTCTTAGCCCTTAGGTCAAAGGGATTGCTGGTCTCTCGCTGGCAGGAGGTCCTCCCCGAGGTGTTCCACTTCATCCGCTCCCTGTTATGTACGTCCACCAATGCCACCCCTCATCAGTGACCCTTTTCTTTTCCCAGGAAGTCTGCCACTGGGACCACCCTACCGGCTTGGCTGATGTCCCCAGGGCCAGTGCTGCTCCGGAAACATGCGAGGAGCAATAAATACACCCCGATGGTCGAGAGGGTTCACCTACTTCATACGAACCCCCAGTATGCCTACGTGGTCTTACCTGATGGGCGGGAGGACATGGTCTCCGTCCGCGACCTGGCGCCTGCAGGAGCACCAGAACCCTACGCCGAACACTCCACGGTGACTATGAACCCCGTACCCACTGATGCATATACGCACGAGACACTGCACACACCAAGCCCTACACAGACTCCTCACGACACTCCTATACCGGGCATCTCGTACGCATATATACCAGGCGCCTTGCTCACGCGTGAGGGATCACTGATGCCTAACAGGCTGGCACCTCAAGTCAGGCCGGAGCCAGCACAATCACCACTGGCACCTGTGCAATCACAGCCGGAGCTACGTAGATCACAGCGAAAGTCTCGACAGCCTGATAGACTTAACCTGTAAATATACTTATAAGAAACTTCGCCCCGTGGGGACTCTCTTTTAAAACAAAGGGGGGGGGGGGGTGAATGTGGTAAACTATGTATATCTGTCTGGACACACCCCTCTGCTGACTGCTCCTCTGGCTCCTCCCACAGACCCCTGTATAAAGGCGATTGGAGGCACTGCTCCCCCCTCAGTCTCCGAGATGCTGTGCTCCGTTTAGCTGCTAATAAAAGCCTATCGTTTGCCTGCCATCTCCGAGAGTTATTGATGGTGCATCATACACAGAAGGGAGAATGGTAGACTGATGGTGAGTGCTGTATGAACAGAGAGGAGAACGGTGATGGCATGCTTGAAGTACATTTTCTGAGCATTGACTGGACTTGCCCAACTTTGGCTGTGACATCAGCATCTCCCTCCCAGATTACCGACCCCACCTTCCCCTTACGTGCCACTAACTGAGGCATGGGAACAAACAAACTCTGCTGGTGTAGTAGGAAATTGGAGGGAAACTTTCATCCTAAAGATGGTCCAATGTAGCGATTTTTGAAGAGGAGGATTCTAGCCGAGTCCCTGATAAGGTTAATGATGAAGAACTACAATCTTTTGAGTCATTTCACTGCACTAGTGCAACAAAGGCCACAAAAAATCTGTCTCTACAATGGGAGTGACTTATCAGTGGGTTTTGCATGGATTGCTGATCCAAGTAAAAAGGCTCCAGAAGCAGATTATTTAGTAGCAGAACTTATTACACAGAAAAGGAAAAGTCACACAGTTGGTGAGAACCTAATAATGCCAACATGTAAAATTGTAGTGAGTAAAATGCTAGGACAAGATGCAATATGAGAAATTAAAAGGTTTTGCTCGGGAAGAGCTTCTTCCCTGAGGCTGTGACCCTGCTGAACCTCACATCACAGCGCTAAACAGTATTGCACCCATATTGTACTGTCTCAGCACTTTTATATTTGTGTGCTATAACACTTACTTTTTATTCGCAGTTATTTTGGAAATAAAACTATTCTTTGCATTTCTGGTTAGATGTTAACTGCATTTCATTGGCTTTGTATCTGTACTTGGCACAATGACAATAGAGTTGAATCTAAGCTACTCTAATCAAACAGTATGATAAGTTAATGTGTTGATGACGTGTCACATGATGCTTAAGAGATTTTGTGCAATAAACTGAAAAGCAACATCTTCTCTATCCAGACTGATGAGATTTCATCAATAAATGTCATATGGTAGCATTTCTAAGATTTATAAATGATGGTGAAACTCAAGAAAACTTATTCTGTTGCAATGAGCTGCCTGAAACAAGCAAATACCGATATATATTCAATGGTTTGTCGTCATATCTGGAAACAAAGGGACTGTCTTGGAGGAACTGTGCTGGCATCTGTACTGATGGTATCCCATCAAAATTTGGCTCAAAAAGAAAATCCTGACATTAACACAACACACTGCTTTCTTGAAAAAGAGGTGCTGATGTCAAAAAATTTTGGAGATGAAATGAAAAAAGTTCTGGATGATGTTACAAAAAATGGTTAACTTTATTAAACAAAGAACAGTTCACTCGAGAATGTTTAAAAAAAAAACTGTGTGAAACCTGGACCAAGAGCACAGCAATCTCTTGCTACACACAGAAATCTGGTGGCGTCGCAGAGGGAAGTTCTCAACAGGGTGCTTGTGCTGAAAGATGAATTGCAGGACTATCTGAAGAAAAATAGTAGGCCTGATTTTGGTGAGTGCTTTGAAGATAAAGAATGGCTGCAGGAACTAGCCTACTTAATAAACATTTTTCATCATATGAACCAGTTGAACGAGTCTCTGCAAGGCCCTGAAGAAAATGTTTTGACTTCAAGTGACAAGATTCTTGGATTTAAAAGGAAACTGAAACTTTGGAAAAATCATATTGTCGAAAGAAATGTTGAAATGTTTCCACAGCTGCTTGGGCTTGAGAGTGAGGAAGGATATCAGAAAGTCTTGAGTCGTATTGAAAACCACCTGGAAGGACTGTAGAACAAAATTGAACAGTATTTCCCTCCCTTTCAACACGTGTATGACTGGGTGAGGAACCCTTTCTCTGAAACTTCTGCTCAGCCTGAGAACTTGACTTTGAAGAAGAGGAAGAACTTTGTGAGCTGTACTCTGATCATGCACTCAAGATGAGATTTACTGACCTGCCCTGGACAAGTTCTGGATTTCTGTGAAAAAAGAATATCCTGCTGATGCACCATCAATAACTCTCTGAGACGTGAGGCGAGATATCGGCTTTTATTGACTGGAAGAAAGAACAAACAGCAATTGACCACCATGCTACATCCTGTAGACTGAGGGCAGGTCTCAGGCCTCAATCACATGCTGTAGGATTTCACTGCTGCTGTGTAACATGCTGTACGGTTTCACTGCTGTGTAACGTGCTGCAGGGTTTCACTGCTGTGTAACATGCTGCAGGGTTTCACTGTTGTGTAACGTGCTGCAGGGTTTCACTGCTGTGTAACATGCTGCAGGGTTTCACTGTTGTGTAACGTGCTGTAGGGTTTCACTGCTGTGTAACATGCTGCAGGGTTTCACTGATAATGGAATGGTTTCTCTGTTGCAGCAATGTTTGGGTTATGACTAGAGATAATGGGGTTTTGAATGCTGTTGTCTTTTCTTGTGAGTCTGGAAGAGAGATTTTTGTGGTTTTTTGCCAGGGAGAGATGAAGAGAGAAGACGCGAATGGAGAGAGTTGGTAGACCGCTGGACGGGGTGGAATTGGAGCGAGGGTCCAAAGAGCAGTGATGATCGGAGGAGGTCGATGGTGGACAATCAACTTATCAGTGAGCTCCAACATTGCGCAATAGACTGTTTCATAAAATTGGGCCCTTTCTCTTTTTTTCCCCATTTTCTTTACTAACCATATAGTCAAGTAAGAACTATAAAGCTTAATCATTTAATCACAGATTGTGTACTGTTTGTTATTGCGGGGTACTGATTTGTAACAGGGGACACATCGTGTAGCATCCACCCAAACGAGATTTCTTAAGTTTGGCAGGGCCGGGGGGCTATCACCCCCTATATTAAGCTGCTAGCCGAAGCGAGAGTTACATCAGTATTATTTATTTTTTATTTGCACTTTTTGTCCCTTTGCACATTGTTTATTTGTTAATCTTCATTCATTTTTGTCCATACATTCCATTGTATTTCATTATTTTTGTGTAAGTGCCTGCAAGGAATTGAATTTCAATGTAGTGTACGGTAACATATGGGCAATTTATTCCGTCTGATGAGAGAAGGGAGAAGAAAGAATACCCAGGTGGGTGAGGTCTTTGATTATGCTGGCTGCCTTATTGAGATAACAAGAAGTTTAGACCTTATGCCTTTTTTCAAGATTCGAGATTGTTTAATGTCATGTCCTGTACACAAGTGTAAAGGAGATGAATTAATTGTTACTCTGGATCTGATGCAGCACCAAAAAATCAATAAGGTAAAGAACACAATAATAAGTAAACACAATGGATATAAATACGTAAGATAGCTTATGTATACAGATTGATTGTGTGTCTATAAAGTGACACTAGGCTGTATATAAGATGATTGATGGGGAATAATGAAATAATGGTTGGGTGGGGTAGTTGGTGGAAGTGTTGATCAGCCTTACTGTTCAGAGAAAGCAGCTGTTTTTGAGTCAGGTGGTCCTGGCGTGGATACTACGTAGCCTCCTCCCTGATGGGAGTGGGGCAGACAGTTCTTGAGCAGCGTGGGTGGGATCCTTCATGATGTTACTGGCCCTTTTCCAGCACCTTTCTGTATAGATGTCCTTGATGGTGTGTAGGTTGCTACTGTGCTTCATTTTAATCGCCGTATGTGCCTGTGTATGAATGTGTACACAAAGTTCACTGTTTATAACATATGCTCTACCTTTAATATTATTCGCAAAACGCATTATCTTACAACTCTGAGGATTAAATTCCATCCGTGATTGCTCTTACCAGCTCATAGATTTTGTCTGTAAACTACAACTGCCTCTAGTTCCTTTATCACTGTAAAGTTGGGATCTGGTTATAGGCTTTTCACTCTTCTCGACAATTCACAAATCACAGACCAGTCCTCATCAAGGGATCAGAAGCGGAAAAGGTGAGTGATGTCGTGTTCCTGGGTGTCAACATCTCTGATGATCTCCCCTGGACCCATCATATCAATGCAGCTACAAAGAAGGCACAACAGAGGCCATATTTCATTTGGAGTTTGAGAAGGTTTGCTGTGTCACCAAAGATACTTGCAAATTTCTACAGATGTACTGTGGAGAGCATTCTAACTGGCTTCATCAGTGTCTGGTGTTAGGGGTGCGGGGGGGGGGGGGTGGGGAGAAGGCACTGCACAGGATCAGAATAAGTTGAATAAATTTGAAGCACCATCATGGGCACTAGCCTCCCCAGCATATTCTACAGGACATCTTCAAGGAGCGATGCCTCAAAGAGGACCCCCTCACACAGGTCATACCCTTTTCTCATTGCTAACATTGTTGATGCAAGGAGTGAAGGGACTATGGCACTAAACAACGACTCCTTTGGAAACAAATCTATTTCTATGTTTGGTATCGCTTTTTTTTTCCTTTTCAGCATGTGAAAGGTTCTTTTGAAGACCCTGACCTGGAGTTACACTCTGACTTGGGTTCTTTGTGGGAATAGGACCTGCTGTCAGGGCCTCATAACTGGCCGGATTTGATATCCCGAGGATGTGGCCTGGAAGACTAGCACGCCTTCAAGGTGCCGGATTTTCGTGCTCTGGAGGTGTGTTGATTCTAGGCTGGTGCCCCTGACTGAAGCGCCGGGGGAGAACACGGAACAACAGGAGCAGCAGGCTAGCTGCCGTGGGCTGTGTGTTCAGAAAACCACACCTTGGGACTAACTGTCTGGGCACAGAGCTCAGAAAAAGCGATGCAACAGACTTTCAACATCAAAAATCAGCAAGTTGTTTGTTATGTCTCCCCCCCCGATGTGAAATGGGGATATCTCTTTTTCCTTTATTAGGGAAAGAGAGAGAGAGAGCCTATGATATGTCAAGTTACCAGGTGAACAAGTAGTCTTCGGGGTACTGCAAGTCTGTGTCTTTATTGATGCTTTGCTGCATGCTTGAGTGCTCGGTGGGGGGTGCTGATGCTTTTTTGCTGGTGGTGGGGGGAGGTCGTTGCCTTGCTGGTGCTTGTGTGTTGGGGGAGCTGGGGGGAGGCTTTGGGGTTCGAACGTTTACCTGTCATTCATTCTTTGGGGAATTCCACTGTTTTCAAGGACGTTTGTGAAGAAAAAGCATTTCAGGATGTATATTGTATACATTTCTCTGACATTAAATGTACCTTTTGAAATATTAGTGTAAAGCGAGTAAAGGCTACCTCAATATTAGCCGATAACCTGGTGTACTGAGGAAATGAACAATGGTGTCAAGTTATGATTGCAAATGATCCCAAGGGACCATTTGTATCAAACCAAAAAGGAGGGGGTGGAAGCAGATCAGATAAAATAATGACTGAGAACAAAGAGACAAAGAGAAAAGAAAAACCCTACTTTAAAGTTTTTGTAGATGGCTCCTCATCTTTACAGACAGTGAGAGGAGAACTGGGTGTGGCATATATGTAGAGGACAGGAAAAGTATAGTGTAGCTTTAAAGTTACCCAAAACCTGCAGAACAGCAGCAGTAGTGTAGGTGGTTAGCCACCCAGAACATCTTCCGCCAGGGTCAGTCATACACTCTGATAGTATGTACGTTTGCAACAGCCTTACAGAACACTTGCCTCTGTGGGAAGCCAGAGGGTGTGTTTCAGCTGATGCAAAGCCCCTCCTGTCTGATGCTTTACTACAATATATATTTGAGGAGGCAAAAGGAAAGGGATATGGCGTCGTAAAGATGAAAACCCACTCTGAATTATCTCCTGAGGGAAATAGGAAGGCTGACGAATTGGCAAAGCAAAGTGATTTATTTGGGCAGGAGTGGCAGCCACAAATTTTGGAGACTTGAGCAAAGAACAACTGTTCCAAGAAGATGGGGACAGGTCCTATGAAGGTGCTGATTTTCAGTTCCCTCATCCTGAGAACCAGGGAAGTTTTGTCAAAAAGTCAAAGGAGAAGGAAGGTATGCCCGTGCTTCTCCCTCCTATCGCGAAACAAAATTGGATGAAGCAAACTGGATCCCTTGAGTCCAAAGACAATTGAGAGTCTGGATTAGATGGTCTAGAAAAATAAAATATAGATTTAAAATAATTTAAGATTTAAACTGAATATAAGAGCAGATATTACCCTTGTGTGTTACAGGTTTAATTCAGAATGAAGTGAATAATGTATTTTGTTGTGATGACATTAACCATGACTGGGGCCATGGTCCTGTTCCAGAGCTAGTACAGCAGACAAACATGTCAACAGTGAGATCATTGCTTAGAAAACACTCAGTAAACAAAAAAAACATACCTTCTCAACAGACGCAGGTAATACAGTCTAACAAAGTAGAAATGGAGGAGTCAATTTTGTATTATACACAGTAATGAAGGAGAACTTCAAGATCCAATACACTGACACAGATGAGTATCTGTGGGACTATGTTGTTACTGAATTGCCACCAATTCCTCACTTCACTGCAGACTGGACACGTGTTGTGGAGGAGGCAAGGGAGGTAATCCATCAATGGACAGAACACACTAATGTCATTAAAACACATGCTGGTAAGGCAAACAAAACATTGAGTGACCCAGGTGTTTGGAGTAAGTTTTGGAATTGGGGGACAAACGTTTAAATATATTTGTGGGTAAGAATGGTACCATATGCTGCTGTAATACTAATTTAATGTACCCTGATAATTGTATTGCTCAATGTATATCAACTGAGAAGATGAAAGGCTGAAATAGTGGGAAAAATCAAGGATAATGCTGAAACAGCAGAGACGATTGTCAGTATAAAGTGGGTGAATGTTGTTAGTAAATGTTAATATTTTTATAGAATGTAAATGTTGCGTATCTACTGGGGTTCCATAGCAGTCCTATGGGCAGTTAGCTGAATGAGAGGAGGATAATGATCCTAAGATAAATAACTTTGGATCAAGAGGAGGGAGATGTTCCCTGGAACTGGGAGTATGCCTTATGCCAGAAGAAACTACAGTCTGATGAAGGACAGGGGAGGCAGACAAGCCAGTTGTCCTTGTTTCCCCATCATTTTGTGTTCTCCGAGCTGATTCTTGCCTTGAATAATCTAATCAAAGCAATTGAATGTGGACAGAGGAAGCTTCAGGTAATGACCTGCTAGAACTGAGACCATTCTCAGAAAGGTACAGTAGCTATTTATTATGTAAAGGGCGTGGACTCTAGACTGATTATTGCTCTGGGACAAGCTAATCAGAGTAATCGGATGTGGTCTCAAGGATCTTCAGGTAATGACCTGCTAAATCTGAGACCATTCTCAGAGGAGTAGCTACTAACCTAGATCAGTGTGAGGTGGTTCATTTTGGTAGGTTAAATACGATGGCAGAATATAGCATTAATGGCAAGACTCTTGGCAGTGTGGAGGATCAGAGGGATCTAAGCTAAGCTGCTGCACAGGTTGACTCTGTGGTTAAGAAGGCATATGGTGCCTTGGCCTTCATCAATCATGGGATTGAGTTTAAGAGTTGAGAGGTAATGTTGCAGCTAAGGACAGACCCCACTTGGAGTACTGTGCTCAGTTCTGGTCGCCTCACTACAGGAAGGATGTGGAAACTATAGAAAGGGTGCAGAGGAGATTTACAAGGATGTTGCCTGGATTGGGGAGCATGGCTTATGAGAATAGGTTGAGTCAACTCAGCCTTTTCTCCTTGGAGTGACAGAGGATGAGAGGTGACCTGATAGAGGTGTACAAGATAATGAAAGGCATTGATCGTGTGAATAGTCAGAGGCTTTTTCCCAGGGCTGAAATGGCTAGCACGAGAGGGCATAGTTTTAAGGAGATGTCGGGGTAAGTTTTTTACGCAGAGAGTGGTGAGTTCATGGAATGGACTGCCAGTGGCGGTGGTGGACGTGGAAACAATAGGGTCTTTTAAGAGGCTGCTGGATAGGTACATGGAGCTTAGGAAAATAGAGGGCTATGGGTAACCCTAGGAAGGTCTAAGGTAAAGACATGGTTGGCACTGTTTTGTGGGCCGAATGGGCATGCATTGTGCTGTAGGTTTTCTATGTTCTATTTTTATGTAAAATAACAGACCTACCAAAGACGCAATCTGTAATGTCATTAGACTCTGATCGGGTTGCCTCATTTAGCTGGTTTGAACCAGTCGGAGTTGAAAGACTCAAATACACAAGGCTGGGGTGTGCAGAACCATGAAACAATGTTGGCTTTAGCCCTGTACAATGACCAGTAAGAAGGTGACCCTGGTAGGTCAGGTGACCTTGAGCCAATGGAGAGCAGATTCAATGGTTCAATTGTTGAGGAAGAGTATAAGACTCAGGAGCTCCAAATACTCAGGGTCAATAACTCTCCAGCAGCCGGAGACCAACCATCGCGGATAAGGAGGACCCCACGGACACGTGGAGATCGGGACCACGAGGAATACCTGGCCATACTTCTTACTGTAATTCAGTGTTTAATATTATGTATTGCACTGTACTGCTGCCACAAAACAACAAATTTCACGACAGTGATATTAAACATGATTCTGATTCTGAATTTCATATTCTTTTTGTGGAAGTTGCCATAAGGCAAGAGTCAACATAATGTCTGGGCAAGGGCCGACTGCAGACAGCCTGGGCAAGGAAGATCTTTGAGGAGCTTAGCTGCCCTTGGCGCAGCAGGAGGCTGCAGACGAGATCTGTGAACTGAGGCACACACATCTACTAAAGGACAATTGCTTTATTAACAAAGTATCATCAGTTGTCAGATTGTAGTTTCCATCAACTTTTGACAGCTCTATTGTGAATGGCAACTGATCTTTCAAGATGGGAATTCAAATATACCAAATGTATAAATGTACCAAATATACCAAAATATCCGTAGCTGATGAGCCAGTTCAGCAAATTTCTGTCTTGGCTTCAGAGCAGTGTGAGTAATGGGCCCTGCAGTTCTCCTTGTGCACAAGATAACTAAAGTGTGGCTGCGAAATGAATAGATTTCAGAGTCTAGCTTATCAGCGCTGATGGTTAACTTGTTGTAATGTTTCTGGTTTAGGTTCATCCACACAGTCACTTATTTCCCCACCTGTATCAGTCAAAGGAAGTTTACCTGACGAAAAGCTGGAAGTGGAGCAACTTAACGCACTATAATCAGCATTTTTGTAATCACACGGAAGGACAATTATAATAGAAGGAAAGAATTATCTCATGTCTATTTATTTAATTATTTATTGAGGCGCAGCACAGAATAGGCCCTTCCGGTTCTTTGAGCGGCACCGTCCAGCAACCCGCCCCTCCGATTTAACCCTAGCCTGAACACGGGACAATTTACAATGAACAATTAACCTATCAACTGGTCATTGGAATATGGTCAGAAACTGGGAGGACCTGGAGCAAACCCATGCATTCCACGAGAAGGTCATACAGACTCCTTACAGGGGACGCTGAAATCGAACTCTGAACTACGACTCCCCCAGTAGTATTAATGTCGTGCTAACTGCTACTTTATTACGGCACCCGCTTCTGGAAGGAAATTGAATGGACTCAGCGCCTTTGGTCTCCTAAATTCAATTCTGTTTTGTTGAGGTTGAGATGTTTGAGAGCTTCAAATTCGTTGGTGTGAAAATCATCAATAGCCTGTCCTGGTCCAAACAAGTTGACATCACAGCCAAGTAAACTGACCAACGCTTCTATTTCCTCAGGATGCTAAAGAAATTCAGCATGCCCTCATCAACTCTTAACAATTCTTATCAATGCACTGTAGAAAGCATTCTTTCTGGATGCATAATGGCTTGGTATGGCAACTGTTCAGCACGTAACCACAAGAACATGCAGAAAGTTGTAGGCATAGTGGCACATCATAGCAACCCCTCCTACCATGGACGTTTTCTCTTCTCCCCTTTCCCAATGGACAGAAGACATGAAAGCCCGAAAGTACGTACCAACAGGCTTAAAGACAGCTTCTATCCCATTGTTATCAGACACTTGAATGGGCCTCTTGTATAATAAGATAAATCTTGGCCTTACTATCTACCTCGTTCTGATCTTGCACTTGATCCTTTACCTGCACTGCACATTTTTGGTGGCTTTCACGCTTTATTCTACTCAATGCACTGTGTAATGATCTGATCTGTATGAACAATATGCAAGACAAACTTTTCACTGTATCCTGGTACATATGACAATAATAAATCAATATTAATACTAATACTAATTTATTAGCAGAGAGAAAAGGTCAAAGTAAATTAGTTATCAAAGTACATATATGTCCCATATACAACTTTGAGATTCATTTTCGTGTGGGTCAATATCCAATAACCATAATAGATTCAATGAAATACCACACCAGCAGGGTGGACACCCAGTATGCAAAAGACAAAAAATTGAGCAAATACAAAAACAATAATAAATAAATAAGCAATAAATATCGAGAACATGAGGTGAAGAGTCTTTGAAAATTAGTCCAATGGTTGTGGGAACAGTTCAGTGATGGGCCGAGTGAAGTATTCCCCTCTGGTGCAAGGACCTAATGGTTGAGGCGTAATACCTGCTCCTGAACCTGGTGGTGAGAGTCCTGAGGCTTCTGTACTTCCTTCCTGATGGCAGCAATAAGAAGGGAACATAACCTGGGTGGTTGGTCTCTTATGATGCATGCAACGTTCCTGTGGAAACATTTCAAGTAGATGTGCTGAATGTTGGGGAGGACTTTACTCGTGATGGACTGGGCCACATCCTTTACCTTTAGTAGGACTTTCCCTTCAATGACATTGGTGTTTCCATACCAGAGATGCAGCCAGTCAATAAACTCTCCACCACACAGCTATAGAAGTTTCAACTACAATTCGGTGATGGTTCTCACACCTCAAACTGTCTAGTAGCCACTGTTGTGATGCAGGGTAAGAACTGAATGTCACATCTCAATGAATGTTTATATCAGGTAGTGATATACAGAAAACCTGTAAGCACTGGCATCATGATATAATGGACATTTTACAAGTGACGTGGTCATAGCAGTTAATTGGGGATTCAAATCTGCTGAACTGCAGTTTTACTTAGTAAGTTAAATAAATCATTGAAAACAATTGAAACTGCAATGGCCACATTGCCTCCATGTGCACAAATGCGATATTTAATCTGTTTGTGCTCAGGGAAACTTGTAAAATTAAAAGCTATATATTTGTGTTTTTTGGATCATTATGTATGCTTTCCTCATTGGTTACTTAAGAACAGCAGATGTTAACTACCTATCAATATGGAGTATTCTTGCCAGTATTTTGGTAAGATCTTTCTACAAAAATGAGTGCTCGTGGCTGAGAGAAATGATGCCTGTGGCCAGTCAGAGATTTCTGTTGGATAACGCTGCTTCAGCACAGTGGTGTTTTCCACTAATACTCATCAAACCACCAACATAAGCAAAAGATTCCTTGTTTTAATTTTAAATTGTTTGCTCTCCTCCCTGGTTAATTTTTTTTTGCAGGGAGTTGCCACATGATACATCCAATAAATGTCAAACCGCAGGGACATTTAAGAGATAAACCCTTTTAATAAGTGATGAGAAGGTTCAGTCTTCCAAACATACAGAACTACATCAGAGGGATATCTGTTACCCACAACTTAAGGACCAAAGTTTCTTCTTCTCTTTATTCTCTTATATTTTGGGCAGTTGGTTAGCATGATTCATATATTTATATTAATGTTGTGGCATTTCTGTGATTAAAGATTAGCTTTATTTGTCACATTGACATTGAAACAGGGAAATGTGTCATTCGCATCAATGGCCAATGGGGTCCAAGGATGTGCTGTACACATCGCCATGTTTCTGGCGCCAACATAGCATGCCCACAACTTTCCAAACAGAACTTGCGCATCTATGCAATGTGGGAGGAACGCGAAACAGCCAGAGGAAACCCATGTGGTGATTAGAAGAACAAATGAACTCCTTACAGACAGCAGAGGGAATTGAACCCCAATCACTGATTACTGATACAACAATAGCGACAAGCTAAGGGCTACACTACCTTTCTGCCATAGCTGTATGTTTGCACTTTGATCCTTCAAATTAATACTTGTTGAGACACAATACTGAATAGACCCTTCCAGCTCTTTGCCAGCAACTCCTGACTTAACCCTAGCTTAATAATGAAACGATTTACAATCATCAATTAATCTACAACTGGTATGTCTTTGGACTGTGCGAGGAAACAAGGGCACCCACTGGAAACCCACAAGGTCACGGGGAGAAGCTTTTTACACACAGTGGCAGAAGTTGAACTGGTGTTGCTGGTACTGTAAAGCTTTGTGCTAACAACCATGCTACCATGCTGTCTGCTTCACACCATTCAGAGAGTGACTGTTTTTCAAAAACAATCTTGTGGTTCTACCACTATACATTATTAGAGCAGATATATTACAACCACAATAATTTAATGTCACACGTCAAATGAAAGGGCTGACAGCTCCCTCTCAACAATAACTTTACTGACACTAATGAAGATTACTGCCTTCTGTAAAAAGGGCAATTATGTTAAGTGCTGTTGGGACAATCAGCCATTCAGTGTGCTTGAGCTTAACAGAGATAAATGCAAGTAGTGGTTTATTACCAAACTGTAAACACACTGAAACCATGTCATCGGGAAGAGGCTTATGAGTTGTTGGGATCCCGAAACTGATGCCATCTGGAGTTAGCCATCTGGCACTTAGCACCTGGTAGGATCACCCACGGAGATAAGGTCAAGGGGCAAGTTCCACACAGAGAGTGATCCAACCAAGACCTCAGCGGTGGAACTGGTGGAAGCTGATGACATCACAACAGCACAGAACCGTCATGAAGTGTGTGAAGTTACCATTACTCGAGAGAAGATCCTTGGGAAACTGAAAGATCTGAAGGTAGATAAGTCACCTGGACAAGTTGTATACACCCCAGGGTTCTGAAACAGGTGGCTGCAGAGACTGTGGAGGTAATAATAATGATCTTTCAAGAACCACTTGATTTTCGAATGGTTCTGGAAGATTGGAGAATTTCTAACGTCACTCCACTATTCAAGAAGGGAGAGAGGAAGCAGAAAGGATATTATCGGACAGTTAGTCAGTGGTTGGGAAGACGGTGGAGTCAATTTTTATAAAGATGAGGTCTCAGGGTACTTGGAAGCACATGAAAAAATAGCTGTAATCAGTATGGTTTCCTCAAAAGAAAATCTTGCCTGACAAATCTGTTGCAATTAGCAGATAGACAAAGGAGAATCAGTTGATGTTGTGCACTTGGATTTTCAGGCCTTTGACAAGGTGCCACACATGAGGCTGCTTAACAAGCTACAAGCTAAGGCAATACAGCATGGATAAAGCAGTGGCTGATTGGCAGGAGTCAAAGAGTGGGAATAAAGTGAGCCTTTTTTGGTTGACTGCCAGTGACTAGTGGTGTTCCACAGGGGTTTATGTTAGGACAGATTCTTTTTATGTTATAAGTCAATGATTTAGATAATGTGATGACTTTGTTGCAAAGTTTGCAGATGACATGAAGATAGGTTGAAGGGAAGTTTTGAGGAAGTAGAGAGACTTTCGAAGGACTTAGACAATTAGGAAAATGGATAAAGAAGTGGCAGATGGAACACAGTCAGGATATGTATGGTCATGCACTTTTGAAGAAAAAGTGAAAGAGTTGACTATTCTCTAAATGGAGAGAAGATATAAAAAACTGAGGCGTAAAGTGAATTGGGAGTTCTTGCACAAGTTTCCCTAAAGGTTAATTTGCAGGTTGAGCCTGTGGTGAGGAAGGCAAATGTGATGTTAGCATTCACTTCAAGAGGACTAATATATAAAAACAAGGATATAATGTTGAGACTTTATAAAACACTGGTGAGACCTCACCTGGAGTTTAGTGAGCAGTTTGGGCCCCTTTTTAAATAGCATCAGCTGCATGTTCAGAAAGCTGTGATTTTGCTTACTGCAATACACACAATGTGCTGGAAGAACTTGGCAGGTCAAACAGCACCTATTGACGGGACTGAACAATTGATGTTTCAAGCCAAATCATAGGCTTGAGTCTATGATTTTTGTCACTGATAGTTAGCAAGAAATAAGTAGTAAGATCATTCAGAACTGTTTTGGTCACTGTGGTTTCATGCATTCAGGCCTGAAGATGTCAGAAATGGCCGGGAGTGAGAATTAAACGATTTCATTAGAAACATAGAAAACCTACAGCACAATATAGGCCTTTTGGTCCACAATGCTGTGCCAAACATGTACTTACTTTAGAAATTACCTAGGGTTACGAATAGCTCTCTGTTTTTCTAAGCTCCATGTATCTATTCAGAAGTCTCTTAAGTGACGCTATCATATCTGCCTCCACCACCATCACTGGCAGCCCATTCCTCGCACTCACCACTATCTGCATAAAAAAACTTACCCCTAACATCTCCTCTGTGCCTACTTCCAAGCACCTTAAAACTGTGCCCCCTCATGTTACCTATTTCAGCCCTGGGATAAAACCTCTGACTATCCACACAATCAATGTCTCTCATCGTCTTATGCATCTTATTCAAGAGAAAATCTACAGATGTTGGAAATCAAAGCAACACACACAAACTGCCGAAGGAAATCAGCAAGCCAGGCAGCATCTATGGAAAAAAAGTACAGTCGACATTTCAGACTGACACCCTTCGGCAGGAATCTTTTTCAGAGAGCAACAAGAGAGGCTTTCACCGAACTCCCATTGAAGGGAAGATTTAAACTTCTTCAGGGTAGGCATCCCTGGAAGAGACTGTAGTGATCCAATTACAAACAAGACAGAATCCAATCACAAGCAAGATAGAATCTGCAGATGCTTGAAATCTAGCGACATGCATTTCATTACTTCAGCAAGTTAGCTTCTACGATGCATTTGATGGGACCGATGATCATCTTGAATATTACAGTGAAAGTGGAGATTTTTGGGATGCTTTGTATGAAGGCAGTCCATTATCAGCACGTGGTGTCTGTGCTGGGTTTGTTCATTTACATCCAATCCAATGACCATGGATGAATTCCTTCGGTGATAACTATTAGGAACTAGTACACAGCCTTATAGCACTGTAGTACCATTGGCAGTGTTCTAGTTCGTTCTGTATTTCATTTAAATACATATTTTGTTAGTAAGTTAAATGGTAGTTTATCTTTTTTTGTATCTTTTTTCCATAAAACTTTTGCAAATTGGGGCATTTGTTTTGTCATGGTGGTTGCTCACAGCCCTGGACCCAAGTGTGGTGGATCGGTAGATTCCTTCATGGTGGCTGTTCGCACAAACTCGCCCCAGAGCAGAGGAACAGCAGACTCCCCATGAAGAGATGGAAACAAAAGGTTAGACACAGGTATACCAGCAGAGCATCAGAGGCACAACTGAACAACACTGCGAGATGAATGATTCTCCAGAAATACACAAGGACTCCGCTCGGGTGCTAAACAAGATTTCCCTTTGTGGAATGCAGGAAGCCTGTGCCAGTCGCAGTTAACTTGACAAGATTAAACAGAAGGCATGAGGGCTTACTGACTCTAGTTAAGGTAACAATTAGCAAATGCAGGTGCCAGAGAAACCTGGAAGCCTGGTGTTCAACAGAGGTCTGCAGGGCTCATGACATGCTTAATTGTGTGTACTCATCCCAATGTATCCTAATTAACTGGAATGCACTGTATATTGTTGAAGAAATGTTTCAAAGTATGGTAAATTATGTGAATGATGAGAGTTTCAAGGGGATATAGAAAATAAATATCTCTGTCAGAGTTTGTCTTTCATCTAGAAAGATTAACTGGACTACTTATATAGATTGAGTTTCAATATTCTGATGATTAATATAATAATAAAGAAATTCAGTTACACTGGAAACATTTCTTCTACTGAGAGAGAAAGGTGGTACAAACTTTTAATTAGCACAAGGCAATGTGATGACAGAACCTTGTTCTGTCTGAAGATTTTAGATACTGTAGTACAAACAGAGAGGAGCGCGAGTCTAATCAAAATAAACTGAAGGAAATGTGACTACAAGAAAAATCTCCAAAATTTCCAAGTCAAATAAAGCTCAGTAACATTTTCAAAGATTAAAGTTCAAAGTACGTTTATTATAAAAGTACATATATATCACCATACACTACCCTCCAATTCATTTCTTGCAGGCATTCACAGTAGGTACAAAGGAAGAATAGAAGTCAATTATAACATCTCAAATTATTGAGTTCATGAACTGGTATGTTATGTTGAAGTTGTAGAAGACATTGTGGAGTATGGTGTGCAGTTTTGGTCACATCCCTACAGGAAAAATGTCAATAAGTTTGAAACAGTCCAGAGAAAATTTACAAGGATGTTGCAAAGACTTGAGGACCTGAGTTATTGGGAAAGGTTGACTAGTTTAGGACTTTATTATAAACCATATAACAATTACAGCATGGAAACAGGCCATCTCGGCCCTTCTAGTCCATGCTGAACACTTACTCTCACCTAGTCCCACTGACCTGCACTCAGCCCATAGCCCTCCATTCCTTTCCTGTCCATATACCTATCCAATTTTACTTTAAATGACAATACCGAACCTGCCTCTACCACTTCTACTGGAAGCTCGTTCCACACAGCTCCCACTCTCTGAGTAAAGAAATTTCCCCTTGTGTTACCCTTAAACTTTTGCCCCCTAACTCTCAAATCATGTCCACTTGTTTGAATCTCCCCTACTCTCAATGGAAAAAGCCTATGCAAGTCAACTCGATCTATCCCCCTCATTATTTTAAGTACCTCTATCAAGTTCCCCCCTCAACCTTCTACGCTCCAAAGAATAAAGACCTAACTTGTTCAGCCTTTCCCTGTAACTTAGGTGCTGAAACCCAGATTACATTCTAGTAAATCTTCTCTGTACTCTCTCTATTTTGTTGTCATCTTTCCTATAATTTGGTGACCAGAACTGCACACAATTCTTTAGAGTGTAGAAGAACAAGGGAAAATCTGATCGAGGTATACAAAATTATGAAGGGTATAAATAGGGCAAACGCAAGCAGGCTTTTTCCACTGAGGTTTGGTGAGCCTAGATCTAGAGGTCATGGGTTAAGAGTGAAAGGTGAAATGTTCAAAGGGAACGTGGGGGGTGGACTTCTTCTCTCTAAGGTGGTGAGATAGTTGGATGAACTGCCAGCATAAGTGATGGATATGGGTTCAATTGAGATATTTAGGAGAAATTTGGATAAGTACATGGATGGCAGGGGTATGGAGGGCTATGGTCTGAGTGTGGGTTGATGGGACTGGACAGAATAACAGTTTAGCAAGGACTAGATGGGTCAAAGGGCCCATTTCTGTGATGTAGCGTTCTATGACTGTGACTTGAAAAGCTACACACAAAGATGGACAAACAACCAATGTGCAAAGAACATCAAATTGTGCAAATACAAGAAGAAAAACAAAATGATAATAACAAATAACATGAGGTATGGAGTTCATGCAGTAATTTTGATTATCACCCAGACAGGAAGATGTGCAGACACTGAGTCACCTGGTCCTCTGTGACTCCCCTCCAAGTTAATCTCTTGGACGCACTGAGTCATGTAATTCAAGCCAAGCAGGGCCTTTAGAGAATGCATGCACACAGACTGACAGTTCAGGCTCTTACTGTCAGGGAGCCCACTGTCTACTCCAAAAGCACTTTATTAGACACAGCACTAACTGTGCACAAGTGGCTACTTCAATCCCACAATCTTTTACTTGCTGTTTTTAACTTAAAAAGGGTTCTCAAGTGCAGTAATTACAACGTAAAATTAAGTGCTTCTGTAGATTCCTCCAGTTCCTGATAAAGTAGACATTGAGTGTATACTTATGGTCTTCTGCTGCTGCAGCTCATTGATTGCAAGGTTTGATCTGTTGTGCATTCAGAGACATTCTTCCTCAAGCCACTGTTGTAACACATGCTTACTTGAGTTACTGTTGCCTTCCTATCAGCTTGAACCACCCTGGCCATTCTCCTCTGACCTCTCTCATTGACGAGGAATTTTCACCCACAGACCTGCCATTCACTGGACTTTTTTTTTGTTTCTCACAGCATTCTCTGCAAACTCTGGATATTGTTGCACGCAGAATCCGAAGAGATCAGCAGTTTCTAAGATACTCAGATCACCCCATCTGGCACCAAAAATCATTCCACGGTCAAAGTCACTTAGATCACATTTCTTCTCCATCCTGATGTTTGGTCTGAACAACAACCGAACCTCTTGACTATGTCTGCATACTTTTATGTATTCAGTTGCTGCCACACGATTGTCTGATTAGATAGTTGCATTAATGACCAGATGTACCTAATATTGTGGTTACTGAGTGTAAAGTTTCAATCTGATACATCAACAATTTATTTCCTCCCAGATGCTGCACTGAGCTCTTACAGCAGATTATTTTTTTGTTCCAACTACTAGTGCACTTTGTAAAATACCCCACTGTAACATAGTCTGTATCATATTCTCATTGCTGACTTACTAGTTACTTTGGTAACTAACACTACCTACAGTGGATGTACTGTTTTGTTGAATACTTTCACTCCCTGTGACATCAGATTTCCTGGTGGACACCCATTTCAATTTAACTTTGCACTCCCATTCCAACATATTGGTCCCTGGCCTGCTCTATTGCCATGATGAGGCTGCATTTTCAGTTTCTGGGAGCATCACCTCAGATTCCATCTGGTTATCAACCAACCCGATGGCATGAACATCGATTTCCCTAACTTCCAGTAATTTCTTCCCTTCCCCGTTCTAGTTCCTTTCTTACCCCTTCTTTCCCCCTCACCTGCCTCTGGAGGCCCTCCTCCTTCCTGGTCCGCTCTCCTCTCCTATCAGATTCTTCTTCAGCCCTTCACCACTTCCACCTATCACCTCCCAGATTCTCGCTTCATACTCCCTCCACCACCCACCCACCTTCCCCCTCAACTGGTATCACCTTCCACCTGCCAGCTTGCACCCCTGCTCCTCACTCCCCCTCCCCACCCCCACCATTCTCGCTGTCTCCCTCTCCCTTTGGCCGGAAACATTGACTGTTACTTCTGGTCTATGGATCCTGCCTGACTTGTTGAGTTCTTCCAGCACATTGAATGTGTTGTAACTAATTAGTGCTTACTTGACAGTGAAATGCTTTGTAAATTTGAGTCACAACCATTCTGAAAAAACTTATTTATTATTTATTATTAGATTTATTAGTAAATTTATTATTAAAGTACATACTGTATATGCCATTGTATTCCACCTTGAGATTTATTTTCTTTCGGCTGTTTTTGGTAGAACAATGAAATACAACAGAATTGATGAAAAACTACACACCAAGTTTGATAAGCAACCAACATGCAAAAGAAGGCAAACTGTGCAAATACTAAATAAATAAACAAACAAACAAATAAATAATCCTGAGAACATGAGTTGTAGAGCCTGTGAAAGTGAGTCCATAAGTGGCGAAATTAATTCAGAGTTGTGATAAGTGATGTAATCCACGCTGGTTCAGGAGCCTGATGGTTGAGGGGTAATAACTGTTCCTGAATTTGGTCATGTGGGTCCTAAGGCTCCTGTACCTCTTTCCTAAGCAGTAGCTAGAAGGGATAATGGTCTGGATGGTGGGGGTCTTTAATGAAAAACACTACTGAACTGAAAACTTTCCTCAGTGCAGCCATTCCGTATATTTGATCGTTGCTAGTGTTAACTTCTGCCAGAGACACTGGTATAGTTCTTATGCCATAAAAGAACAAATAGATACCAAGACAGAACTTACACACTTGAGTTGATAAGTGGGAGCATTAAATTTCCCAGCCTGTTTACTGGCTAGCTTGAGGCCATCAGTTATCATGGGATAGTGACTAATTCCTTAACTCCTCGACATCTGGTGTGTGTGCAAAGCCAAGACAGCATTCAGCTACTGTCTAATGCTAACAAACCCTGTCAGTCTGGTTAATCATCACTTTGCGGCATGTATCAAAGCCCAGTGACAGCAAGTTGCAAACTGATCTTTGCACAAGTATTTCAGCATCTTAATTGTTTCGCTGAAGCTACAGCCCAAGATGTTCAGCTCCTCTACTACATCTTAATAACACAACAGGAGTTAAGTCCCAACATATTGACACGATGGCTTGGTAACTTGTTAAAATACTAGATCTGGTCAGAAAGTGTGTTGAGAGCAATGGAAAGGAGGTACACGAAGAACTAAGAATGTATCTTTTTTTTTCACTTTATATTCATGTCGGTTCCTGTAAGACACATGAGCAAAGTTAGGCCAGTCAGCCCATTGAGTCGGCTTCACCATTCCATTGTGGCTGACTTCAAAGTTCAAAGTAAATTTTTTATCAAAATACATTCATGTTACCATATACAATCCTGAGATTCCCTTTCTTGCGAGCATACTCAACAAATCCACAGAATAATAACTATAATGGAATCAATGAAAAACCATCATAACTTAAGTGTTCAACCAGAGTGCAAAAGACAAAAATCACGTGAAAATAAAAATAAATAAATAAACAATAACTATAGAGAACATGAGATGAAGAGTCTTTGAAAATGAGTCTAGAGGGAACAACTCTATAATATGGCAAGTGAAGTTGGGTGAAGTTATCCTCTTTGGTTCAAAAGCCTTATGGTAGAGGGTTAATAACTGTTCCTGAACCTGGTGGTGTGAGTCCTGAGGGTTCTGCACATTTTTCCTAATAGCAGCAGCGTGAAGAGTCTTGGGTGGTGGAAGTCCCTGATGATGGATGCCACTTTCTATAGATTTATTGAGCATGAATAATTACTTAATATCCCTCTCAACCCTATTCTCCTGCTCCTTCACTGTAACCTTTAATGCCCTTATTAATCAAGTACATATTAACCTCTGCTTTAAATATATCCAATGACTTGGCCTCCACAGCCATCTGTGGCAATGAATTCCACAGGTTCACCACTCTCTGGCTAAAGAAATTACTCCTCATCTCTGTTCTAAAGGAACACTCTTTTATTCTAAGGATGAACCCTCTGGTCCTAGACTTCCCCACTATATGAAACATCTTTTGTACATCCACTTTATCTAGGTCTTTTAATATTCAATAGGTTTCAATGAGATCCCCCTCTTTCTTCTGAACTCCACTGGGAATAGTCCCAGAGCCAAAGGAAATTTATTACCAAAGTATGTATATATTACTATATAGCGTCTTAAGATTCATTTTCTTGCACATTTACAGTGAAAAAAGAAATATACTGGAATTTATGAAAAAACTACACATATACAGACAGATACTGATGAACAACCAATGAGCAAAAGAAGACAACTCTGCAAATAAAAATAATATTGAGAACATGAGTTGTAAAGAGTCTTGACATTGAGACTGTAGGTCAGAAAATCCGTTCGGAGTTGAGGTGAGCAAAGTTATCCACTCAGGTTCAGGAGCCTGATGTTTGAAGGGTAATAACTTCCTGATCCTGTGGTGTGGGACCTAAGGCTCCTGTACTTCCATCTGTTGGCAGGAGTGAGAAGAGAGCAAGGCCGGGATGGCGAGGGTCTTTGACGATGGATGCTGCCTACAGTTCAGTTGCTGCATAATATTCTGGTCTGCTGCTAATTGGAAATGGAAGGGAGAAAGCCGATGGGCCATAGTATAAGTGCTGAATATGGATTTTATAATAATAAAATATTGGATAGTGTGCAAAGTAAATAATTGTCCATGTTCTGCAACTGGGTGTAAAAACGTGCTGACTCAAATTAAGAAGCCGTTACGGAAGTTGAGAATTAATAGCAGTTCTTAAAATACTTGATGAAGCTGATATGGAGAAGATCTTTCTACTTGCAATAAAGATAAATGGAACAATGGCTCTGTCACCAAAGACCTGCACAAATTTCTATAAAAATGGAAGGATGGCTGCTACTACACAGGATTGAATTAAGCTGCAGAGAATTGTAAACTCAGTCAGCTCCATTATGGGCGCTACCTCCCCAGCATCTTCAAGGAGCAACGCTTCAAAAAGGCGGTACTCATCACTAAGGACCTCTGTCACTCTGGACATGCCCTTTTCTCATTGCTACTATCAGGGAGGAGGGACAGGAGCCTGAAGGCACACACTCAATTGTCATGATGTGTGCTGGCAATATCGGAACCCAAGTGCAGAGGAAAGACAGACTCTGATGTAGAGACAACCAGACGACAATTATTCATAATGATTCCAAAAGGACATCGGTGGCTCGTCATAGGAATACCGCGAGAAGTAACAATCTCAAAACTAGCATTAAGCTGGCATCCGCTTAAATAATACCAGTAACACGGAGTTCCCCAGCCGATCAAAATAAATTTAACAAGCTTAAACAGAAGACATGAGGAAACCGTGTTACAAAGAGTGAGTCGTTTGAGCTCTGAACGATTAATGACTTGTTAAACAACAATTAACTAATCCAGGTTCTCTAAAAACTTTGGAGGTCGATGCTGTCTGGTGCCCCACACAGGCCGAAGAACTCAATACAAATCCAGGCAGCATCCTGGTTTATCTCCTTGGCACCCTCTCTATTCTTGTTGAACATTACATGCTTCTTCACTCCAGCATTTCTGGTGTCCCTTTTACCTTAGGTCAATTTGACTATTACATTCAGAATATTTAAACAGAGACTTAAAGTCACAGGACTGAACATGAGATGCTATCTCCACGACATCACAAATAATTAAATATCGCGACAGATACTTGGTAAGCGGGTGCTCTGCATAATGTTGCTTCTGAACTGATGTGCCATGATTCACATTGTTAAGTCCACAATTTAGGTACCTCTTCTGTGGAGCAGCAAAGGAATGGTTTATACTCACTCTCTCAGCCTGCAATGACAACTGTTTATGCCTGCCCATAGATGCTGCCTTTCTGCTGAATTCCCCCAGCATCTTGTGTGTGTGTCAAAGATAATAAAAGTGATTCTTATTCTGACTCTGATCATTTACTTAAAGCTCTTGAAGTCTGTGGCTTTTTCATTCACCAAAAGGCATTGTCTGCGACCTATAATATGTTTCTGGGATTTGACAGAAAAATTCACCCTCACAGGTAGAGTAACAAACTCAAATTGAATCATACAGTGACATTTCTGTCTCTATGCAACAACAAATGTTTGCTTTAAAGAAGGTCGAGAAAGGACAACCTTAACTCGGTGATATCTTTCCTTTAACTGCAGTCACCATTAATCCAGCTACTCCGTAAAACAACACTAAAGAGATTTATAAACACAAGAGATTCTGCAGCTGCTGGAAACCTTAAGCAACACATGCAAAATGCTGGAGGAACTCAGCAGGTCAGGCACCATCTGTGGAGGGAAATAACAGTCAATGTTTCAGACAAAAAACCCATCATTAGGGCTGAAAGGAAAGAGGCAGAAGCCAGAATAAGATGGGTAGGAGGGGGAGGAGTACACACTGGTAGGTGATAGGAGAGACCAGGTGATGGGGGAGGAGACAGGTTGGAAAGGTAAAGGGCTGATGGAGGAATCTGATAGGTGAAGAAAATAGCACAAGGAAGATGGAGAGTCAACAGGGGAAGGTGGTGGGCACATAAAAGGCCAGAGAGAGAGAGAGAGAAAGTAAAATGGGGAATGGAAAAAGAGAGAAGAGGGAAATGGGCAACTTTACCACAATTCAATTTCCCTCAGGCTCTCTTTCACTCTAATGAGGGAGAGAGAGGTATCACTCCTTCCACAATGAGAGGGGAAGCCAACAGTTTGCTGTCTTGATGTTACAATTTGCACCATTGGTTTTATTTTGAGTTAACCCAACTTGAGAATCAGCGACAAATTCTTTCTCACCGTAGAGGTCTCTGACAATTGCACTCACTGCCTCAATGTTCTGATCCACCAAGACACGTGGAGAGCTGTGAGAGCAGGAACCCACTGCCAGGAAGAATCGCAATTTGAGTGTAGCTGTAGGGGATGGTCTCTGACAGGACCCCAGCCACCTTAAAAAGGAAAGAAGAGATATTAAAGGGAAGAATATAAACTGTTATTAATGCAAACAATGTATTTCATAAAGTTTCAATGTAAATAAGTGTTATGGTCCGGTCCAGGGACCACATTCCGGGTCTTGATCCGGATCCGAACTCCGGGTCTTGTAGCTGTCCCTCCTGTCACCCTTAAGCCCAAATAGGATCATCTTGGCTTAAGGAGGTGCACCTGATGCCTATTGGTTGGCAGGTGTATATATTGGGGCTCTGGGACTGAGTCTAGTTGGGGGTTGTTCTGTTCTTCTTGTATGTGCTGGTTTGCCTGTCTATCCTGTTTTGACCTGGTTGTCCTGTTTACCTGACTTGGATTACCCACTGTTAAAATCATCTAGTTCTGTAAGTCTGTTCTTGTAGTCACCCTGGGCTGAGCTCCCTTCTGATCCCTTCCCTCTGTTGGGTAAGCAGGTTGGACTACTGTTGCCTGGTGGGGGACTCTGACCCTTTCCTGCCCCTCTCTTCTGAAGGGTTGTGCCCTACATCCTGCCTAGGTGCCCTGTGATCTGCCCAGGCCCCTGTGTTCCTGCCTGGGAGGCTGGGCCCTGCCAAGGGGTTATGTGGCCTGCCCAGGGGGCTATTCTCTGAGCATTCCTTGTCCCATAGACCCATCCTTTAGCCTGCCTTGCCATGAACTCTCTGAACCCCAGGATCACCTTTGAATGCCATGGTCTCCCCATCTTGTTCTATCCTTTAGTTGGTCCTGTCCTGCCCCTAGTACTTCAGTGCCTGTGTCCTGCATTTGGGTCCAGTCTCCATGTCCCCTTGTGACAATAAGATAAACAAATGAAAATGAATCTAACTGAATCTGAATCGGTATCAAACTCGAAATCAGAATCTGATACTGATTTGGTATCCAACTTGGAATCAAAATCGAATCTAAAACTGAATCGAAATCAGTATCAGACTTGGAATCAGAATCAAAATCAAAATCTGAAACTGAAATCTGGATAGGCATCAGACTCGGAATTGGAATCTGAAACTGAATCGAAATCAGTATCAGACTCGGAATCAGAATCAAAATCAAAATCTGAAACTGAAATCTGGATAGGCATCAGACTCGGAATTGGAATCTGAAACTCAGAATTGGAATCATTTCCTTGCACACTGTTGTTCATTGGTCAGATACTGCCATGCCCCTGCCTCCGTAGTGGTAGAAATACTGAGTAGGAATAAAAATAATACCAGCCCTGTTATCAAACAGAGGAACCAATATCAAAACTTGTTCTCATGTAAAAGCACAAAAAAAAGTCTTGCTTCTTCTCAGTGCAGTTTTGGGTTTGAATTCATGTTAATGGTCCATTGGAGGTTTGAATCTGACTAAACAGAAAAGGGTGGGAGATGGTTAAGTATTGCTTGATAGTATTGGGAGATAGTTAAGTCCACTTGCACACGTGACAATAAACTTGACTTGGATTTTGACATTTCATCTTACGGACATCAGGTAAGACTGTAAACTAAGCCCTGCATAGCACATAAGAGTAGATGTGTTGAAATTGTTGGACTGTGCAATGTGACTCCATAATTTTCCAATTCGGGGCAATGTTATTCATATAGGCACTTATCAAGTAACTGCCAAGGACATGGTTGCTTTTCAAACAGGCCGTGCGATCTGATTTATCTCTGAGAAAATTGCTCTCAAAGTTCAAAGTGAATTTATTATCAAAGTATGTGTATGAAGGTAGTGTTTTATGTGCAAATTAAGAGAAGCTTGCTCACCCTTTCTTTAGTCCTCCTTCCTCACCCACACTTATTACTCTGGTGACTTCTCCCTTCCTCCCCAGTCCTGAAGAAGCGTCTCTGCCCAAAACGTCAACGGTTTATCCACTTCCATAGATGGTGCCTGACCTGCTGAGTTCCTTTAGCTTTGTGTGTGTGTGTGTGTGTGTGTGTGTGTGTGTTGCTCCTGTTTTCGATGTACTGCTTCTGCACCCAAAACTATTCCCTGGTGGCTACACTTAATTGTGGTTTACTGCTTGTAAAGTATTTTGACACATCCTGAAGTTACTGAAAGTACTTCATAAATCTAATAGCAATCTTTCACTGTCAGCCCTTAAGAGCAGTCAGTCTGAAAATTCTAGTTTGAAATTTCCACCTTCCTCTTCAGCAAACCCAGTGATTAAAGTCTAACCAATAAATGACAACTGAGGTTGAATTACAGCTTTTCAATTCAGAAAGAAAAGTAAGTGATAAAATGTTATGTGCTGTTGCCAATTTTGTTCAGTGGTGTTGAGCAGTCTCCGTGTAGGCATGGTAACAGACCGGCTGTAATTTTGAGTTTAGAGTCACACTGTTGGCAATAGCTCATGAAAAATCTGGTGTGAGAAGTAAATCCCTCAAAATGCCACCCCAATAACAGAATGAGGACTGTTTACCTCAAGATGCAATCATTAGGGACTTTATTTATTTATTTTAATTACTTATTTACATTCATTTTATTGAGATACTGTGTAGAATAAGTCCTTTCAGCCCTTTGAGCTGTGCTAGCCAGCGATCCCCTTGTTTAATCCTGGCCTAATCACGGGACAATTTACAACAACCAATTAACCTACCAAACGGCACGTCTTTGGACTGTGGGAGGAAACTCATGCAGTCACGGGGAGAACGTACAAACTTCTTACAACCAGCAGTGGGAATTGAACCCTGGTCACCTGCATTGCAAATTGTTGTTAACCACAATGCTACTATGCTGCCCTCCAATAATTATCTCGGGAATTTACTGAATACTCCTGTAAGTAAATAAATCTCAGGGTTATACATGGTGATATATCTGTACTTTGATAATAATTTACTTTGCACTTTGAAGAGCACTTTATCTCTGGGCATGTACTTGCAGGAGTTTAAAATAATGAGGGGGAAATCTCATTGAAATCTATCAAATATTGAAAACCCTAGACAGAGTGAATATGGAGAGGATGTTCCCTATAGTGGGTGAGCCTAGGACCGAGAACACAGCACCAGAGTACAAGGACATCCCCTTAGAACAGAGATGAAGAGGAATTGACTTTGTGAGAGGAAGGTGCATCTGTGGAATTCATTGCCACAGATGGCTGTGGAGGCCAAATCATTTGGTGTATTTAAACTGGATGTTCATAAGGTCTTGATTAGTCAGAGCACAGGGTAGTGAATCTGTGGAACTCTTTGCCACAGATGGCAGGGAAGTCCTAATCATTGGGTATATTTAAAGTGGATGTTGATAAGATCTTAAATAATAAGGTTGTCAAAGGTCATGAGCAGAAGGCCAGAAAATGGGGTTAGGAGGTAGAATAAATCAGCCATGATGGGCAAAATCAGTTAATTCTTCTCCTAGGTCTTACTGTCTTAAGAGTGAGATGTATTGGATATTGAGGAAGACCATCAAAGCTCGCAGTGGAATCTGGACCAGCCAGAAAAATAGGCTGAGAAATGGCAGATGGAATTTAATACAGACAAGTGTGAGGTGTTATGTTTTGGGATGTCAGACCAGGATAGGATTTACACAGAGAATGATAGATGGCGGCTCCACTAACTTAGACACACGGCATCAGTGACTAGCTACATCAGCAAGTGCATTGATGATGTCACTCTGTCCAAGACCATCACTACGTGCTCCAACCAGAACCCATGGATGACCACGGAGGTGCATGCGCTGCTGAGGACCCCAGACTCCGCCTTCAGAGCAGGTGACAAGGCAGCCCTAACAACAGTGACGACCAAGTTGTCCCGGGCCATCGGAAAGGCAAAGTGTGGACACGCCCAGCGAATCCACAGCCATTTCCAGGACAGCAGTGACATGCTGTGCATGTGGAAGGGCATTCAGGACATTACCAACTACAGGACAGCATCACTTGCCTGTGCGGGTGATGCACTGAACAACTTCTACGCTTGTTTCGAGGAAAATAATGTGGTGGTGAGGAACACCACCCCTCCTCCAAATGACTAGGTGCTGTGTCACACCATAGCCGATGTGAGAAGAACCCTGTGCAGGGTCAACCCACGAAGGCTGCTGGACCAGACAACATTCCTAGTAGATGCTCAGAGGATGTCCAGACCAGCTAGCAGATGTTCTCACTGACATCTTCAACATCTCCCTGAGCAGCGCTGTCATTCCAACGTGCTTCAAGGCCGCCACCATCGTCCCCGTGCTGAAGAAGACTTCAGTGTCCTTTCTCAATGACTACCATCCCGTTGCACTCACATCTTTCATCATGAAGTGTTTCAAAAGGCTCATTATGAGGCACATCAGGCCCCCACTGCCCCCCTCACTGGACCCCCTGCAGTTTGCGTACCGTCCCAACCGCTCAACAGACGATGCCATCGCCACCATCCTCCACCTGGCCCTCACACCCCTGGACAAAAAAGACATACGTTCAGATGCTGTTCATAGACTTCAGTTCAGCATTCAACAGAATCATCCCTCAGAAACTGATTGGAAAGCTGAGCCTACTGGGCCTGAACACCTCCCTCTGCAACTGGATCCCAGACTTCCTGACTGGGAGACCTCAGTCTGTCCGGATCGGGAGCAGCATCTCCAACACCAAAACACTGGGCACGGGGGGGCTCCCCAGAGAGCATGCTGTTCATTCTGCTGACCCACGACTGTGCTGTAACACACAGCTCGAACCACATCATCAAGTTCGCCGATGACACGACCGTGATGGGTCTCATCAACAAGAATGACGTGTCAGCTTACAGAGAGGAGGTGCAGCGGTTAACGGACTGGTGCAGAGTCAACAACCTGTCTCTGAATGTGAACAAAACAAAAGAGATAGTTGTTGACTTCAGGAGGGCACAGAGTGACCGCTCCCCGCTGTACATTGACGGCTCCTCAGTAGAGATCGTTAAGAGCACCAAATTTCTTGGTGTTCACCTGGTGGAGAATCTCACCTGGTCCCTCAACACCAGCTCCATAGCAAAGAAAGTCCAGCAGTGTCTCTACTTTCTGTGAAGGCTGAGAAAAGTCCTTCTCCCACCCCCCACCCTCATCACATTCTACAAGAACTGTATTGAGAGCATCCTGAGCAGCTGTATCACTGTCTGGTTCGGAAATTGCTTTGTTTTAGATCATAAGACCCTGCAGCGGATAACGAGGTCAGCTGAATGGCTGATTGGGGTCTCCCTTCCCACCATTACAGACATTTACACCACACGCTGCATCTGCAAAGTTTACATCATTGTGAAAGACCCCATGCACCCCTCATACAAACTCTTCTCCTTCCTGCCATCTGGCAAAAGGTACCAAAGCATTCGGGCTCTCACGACCAGACTGTGTAACAGTTTCTTCCCTCAATCAATCTCTCCCTCTCCCTCTCCCCCACTCCCTCTCCCTCTTCCCCACTCCCTTTGTAATTTTTGCTCATTTTTCTCTTAATTCCTTCTAAAGCATTGTTCACATTTACATCATTTATTATTATATTTTAATTTGTCCTTTACTGTGCCTATTGTCTTATTTATTAATTATTGTGCTGTTTTGTGCACTTTATGTAGTCCTGTGTAGGTCTGAAGTCTAGTGTAGTTTTTGTGTTGTTTCATGTAGCACCAGGTTCTTGGAGGAATGTTGTTTCATTTTTACTATGCACTGTACCAGCAGTTATGGTTGAAATGACAATAAAAGCAACTTGACTTGATGATGGAATCTGGAAATGCAGGTCAATAGTTCCTTGAAAGTGGTGTCACAGAGTTTTAGCGAGAACTATTGGCACATTGGCCTTCATAAGTCAAAGTATTGAGTACAGGAGATGGGATGTTATGTTGAAGCTGTGTAAGACGTTGGTGAGGTCTAATTTGTGTGCGGTTTTGGGCACCTACCTAAGGAAAGGTACCTATAAGACTGAAAGACTATAGGGAAAATGTACACAGATATTGTTGTGACTTGAGCTATAGGGAAAGGTTAAGTAGGTTAAGCTTTTATTCCCTGGGATATAGGAGCACAAGGTGAGACTTGATAGAGATATACAAAATTATGAGAAGTATAGGTAGAGAAATACAAGCAGGTTGGTTCCACTGAGGCTGGCTGAGACTAGAACTAGAGGTCTGATGTTACGGGTGAAAAGTGAAATATTTAAGGCGAACCTGAGCGGTTACCTCTAATGATGTGACCGTGGAATGAGCTGCCACTGAAAGAGAGAGATCCAGGTTTGAATGCAACATTTAAGAGAAGTTTGGCTAGGTACATGGTTGGGAGAGTATGGAGGTCTTTGGTCCAGGTGTGGATCAACAAAACCAGGCAGAATAAAAGTTTGGCATGGACTAGATGGGATGAAGGTTCTGTTTCTGTGCAGTAGTGCTTGATGACTCAATGACAGAGAAGAAAGTGATTTAAGATTAAGTTTAGCTATTTGTCATATATGCAAAGAAACATACAGTGAAATGTGTCATTTGCATTGTGGTGAACTATATATACCTGCCTGGACACGCCCTCTGCTGACTGCTTCTGTGGCTCCTCCCACAGACCCCTGTATAAAGGCGATCGAGGCCTGAGCCCGGCTTCTCAGTCTCCAGGATGTAGTATGATGGTCAACCACTGCTTGTTCCTTCTTCCAGTCAATAAAAGCCGATATCTCGCCTTACGTCTCAGAGTGAGTTATTGATGGTGCATCATGCATCAAGTCAGATCAATGAGGATTATTCTGGGCAGCCCACAAGTGTTGCCATGCCTCCAGCACCAACATAACTTTCCCACAACCCATTAACCCTAAATTTACTGTATGTCCTTGGAATGCAGGAGGAAACCCAAGCATTGAAGTGGAGAATGTACAAACTCCTTAAACCAGCGGCGGGAATTGAACCCCGATCTTACAGCAAGTGTTGTGCTAATGGCTGTTCTACTGTGCCGTCTCTCACTGATTTACTCTGATTGATTTTATACCTTAGTCATGAGCCTGGGAAAGTGGCTGAATTTTAAGTAATTCAATTTTCCAGCAACAAAATTTTCAAGAATAAATCATCGAGATTACGGACCACAAGTCAGCCGCTGCCAATTTTTGAAAAGTCCTGCATATTGAAAGCAGGAGTCCCTCCTTTGGTCAAGCTCAACCATAGATGTTGCACCCTATCAGTCTGTGCTGATTGATGCAGTACCATCAGTCGATATGCAAGCCAAAGCAGTACGATACGGAGAGCAAGCTAATGCCTATGTAGCAGCATCTCCCTCTCCACAGGAATGGATTCTTTAATCCTTTTTGCTCCTTATGGGGCATAGGGCCTCAACAAAAGTCCTCCACTTTCTCCGATCTCTAGCAGATGTTTTTGCCGTCTCCCAAGTTTGGCCGGTGGCTTTCAGTTCATCCAAAAGCCTACGCCTCCACGTTTGCTTTGGGCGACCTCTTCTTCTCTTCCCTTGTGGATTCCACTCGAGTGATTGTTGAGTGACATTCGACTTGCACTTCCTCAAGGTGTGGCTGACCCATCTCCACTTCCTCCTCCTTATCTGGAATACAAAGGGCTCTTGGTTTGCTCTCTTCCATAGGTCTAGGTTTGACCACTTGAGGTGGAGGATCTGCCGGAGGCATTTGTTGAGAAAGGTCTGGATCTTATTGCAGCTGGTATTAGTGATTCTCCATGTTTCGGATTCATATAGCAGGATGGCTTTCACATTGGAGCTGAATATACAGAGCTTAGTTTTGACGGAGATGGCTGTAGATCTCCAAATAGGTTGCAGGGTTGTGAAGGCATGTTGGGCTTTTCCGATCCTTGCTCTGATATCCTCATCTGTACTTCCTGATTTACTGATTTTGCTTCCGAGGTAGGTGTACTTGTCTACATCTTCAACTGTTTGTCCTTCAATCCATAATGGCTCCTCTTGTTTGTTATTAATGTGTAAAACTTTGGTCTTCTCCTGACCGATCTTAAGGCCTACTCGCTGTGAGGTCTCTCCATAGGAATCTTCTTTCTTCTGCATATCTTGAAACCGGTGTGAGAGAAGAGCGAGATCATCTGCAAATGCCAGGTCTTCCAATTCCCCTGTTAACGTGCACTGGATGCCTCTCTCTGAGCCAGCATAGGCTGTTCTTGTAGCCCAGTTGAGTACCACAAGAAAAAGTAGAGGCAACAGCAGGCATCCCTGTCTGACTCCAGTAGTGACCAGGAACTCTTCGGACAGTCTCCCATAGTGGATGACCCTGCATGAGAAGCCATCATAAAGCTACAGGAATGGCAGAGACTGGCATAGTTTGGCACCAGGGCTGCTGCAAGAGTTGCCAGTCAGCATCGAACTCAATGTAAGCCTTAGGATTGTAGCTCTGGTGTTTACTCTCAAAACCTTCCACATGAGAGGTTACAACCGCAAGGCAGCGGAGGTTTGAGATCAGCGTTTTCCTCTTTCTAGATGAGCTGCCCACCACAGATGACAAGCCCCATCTGCGCAAAACAACTGTTTTTAAAGCACCAGTAATCCGCCTTTGCCCCTTGTCCTCTCAGTAGAAATGTTTCCACCAGGCTTCGTAGGCCAGGAGCTGAAATTCGATGTCAGAAGCTATTTGAGACACACAGCATTGGGAACATTTAATAGGTAGTTGGAGCTTGTCCCAGCTACCACCCCAGCTATAACAACCTCAGGGAACATTATTGTTATTGATACAAGATGCAAAATTTAGTACTGTTTTTGTTTTCTTTTTCAGACAGCTAATTTAGTTGGAGAAAGTATAAAAAGTTCCCTGGGTGCTCTGTGGGGCCATTCCTGAGGTGCTTAGAGCAAGGAGCAAAGAGGTTTTACAGCCCTGAGCTTGTTAGCCATGCATTATTAAACTCTGGGAAATTTGAACAAAAGTAGTAAGCTGGAGGAAACGCACTGTTGGCAGAGGAATCCTTCAGAAAAATTTTCAACTTCAAATTCTTCTTCAGCAGTTTCCCATTAAGTCTTTCGACTTTTCAACAAGAAGGGAGGGTGGGGGAGTGTGAATAAAGGAGCAAAGTTTCAATGCCACATCGGCGTACTTCAAACCCTTAAGAAAGAAAGACTGGTGAGAAAACCAATCCTTCCACTCTCTTCTGAGGTCAGCATCAAGCGTTACCTTTACTTCAAGTAATATCATTCAATAAATGTTTGAATCTCACATTTAGTATTTTTTTTACAAAGTTCAGGATTCAAGATTGTTGAATGTAAAGGAGAATAAAGTAGCTGTTACTCCACATTTGACGCAGCAAAAAAAATTCCAGTAATTAAAAAAAATCACAATAAATACAAATACATATTTTTTTGTTTATTTACAGCTTATATACCTATACATACGAACAGTCACTCCTGCACCTAGCTTCCTGTAAGTGACGCTCAGTACAGGAATGTCTGTACATAAGGAGACTCTGACAGGGAATGATAAAGTAGTGGTGGTTCGGGGTATGGAGGGGTGGGTTAGTGAGTGGAGGTGTTGATCAGCCTCACTACTGCAATAATAAAGGTGGTTAAAAAAAAACAACTGAATAGCATTTCAGCAAAAGCTTCAACTCTGTCAAGATATTTGAGGTATTAAGAGTGACAGAACCTTGGTTCATCCATCTCTCATCGATTAGTTTGAACACCTCCACTAATTATCATGGGAAACATTTTCATTTAGCGATTCAGTGCAGTAACAGGCCCTTCTGGCTCAGTTACACCCTTGTGACTCATCAACTTTCTGATCCGTACATCTTTGGAATGTGGGAGGAAACCGGAGCACCTGGAGGAGCATACTGACAGTGCCGGGAATTGAACCCACTTCGCTGTAATAGCATTACACTAACTGAGCTTCCCCCCTTCCCCATGGGTGTCTTACATTACCGTTTAATGAGTCTTTACTTTTAAAATGTAAGTTGACATCATCAGTCAGGAGAGGTGAGATCAAAAAGTCACATTTTCAATTTTGCAATATGATTTTTAAATTTTCAATTTGGCACCGAGCTGTAAACTGGGAGAACGAGGTTCAATGACTCATAGAGTTCATGAATCTTTTAAGACTGGAGTTCGAGGCCTAGTGTTCGGTGATTGGTGGGCCTTGTGGTCAATGCCGAGGATTGACTTGAAAGTCCAGAAGTCAATGCCCATTGGCTGGAGCCCTAAGTCTCTGAATCTCTGCAAGTCTGCTAATGTAGCTTAATTCAAGTTTAATTGTTATTTAACTAAACATGAATATCCATTCATACAGCCAAATGAGACAGAGCTACGCTGGGGCCAAGGTGCAAAACACCATACCAACAGTCACACACAGCACAAGGCACATATAAGGTAACAAGCACGTGTAAGATTTCAGGAAAATACAGCCAAGCAAAAAAACCCGGAACCAATAGTTTCAGGGCCAATATCGGCATGGCCAGGTCTGAATCTGAGTTTGTTGGATGCTGGACTGCAAAGCTGTTTTGGAGTTGGAGGATTGTGCCTGTACGTAGGGAGGAATGTGCTTGTTGCAGTTGGGATCTGCTGAGCATTGTAGGCATGCTCTGCTGGAGCTGGAATATGTGACACTTGCGGGCTACCACCAGGACTTCCTTAGGCTGTTTACACAAACAACGCATTTCGCTGTATGTTTTGATATAGATGTGATAAATAGAATCATTTATAGTGCGGGGCAGGCCCTTTGCCCCAGCATGTCCAGGCTCACCATTGGATACCCATCTATACTAACCCCATTAACAAGCACTTGGCCTGTAACTCTCTCAACCTCTTCCACCAACAGCTCTATACAGATCAGCCTGTCTCCTCCCCAAGGAATGGGAATCAAAAGTTAGAGGGCATAGGTTTAAGGTGTGAGGGTCTTATGGGGCTATTTTTTCATATAGTGGGTGATGTGTACAAAGGTTTAGAACAAATAATTCCAACATTTTTAAGCCATTCACCACGGGGACTGTGGAACCCAGGTAGGGAACCCTAACTTTAAAGGGATTTTTGCCAAATGGGGGCAAATGGGACCAGCTTAGAGGAGCTTCTAGTTCAGAAAGGATGTTGGACTGAAGAGCTTACTGTATGAGTCACTGACTCAGTCCTTCACTTCAAGAAAAACACAGCCCTTGCAGACTTCTGTCATAACTAGTGAAATCCCTCTCTGACGCAAATGTCGTCACTGATTAAAATAAAATAATTAAAATAACTGGGCCTCGAATAAACTCTTCCGACTCAAGCATTCTTTTTATTTACTTACACACAAGTGGAAGGATATGGATCCTGTGAGCCATACTGTTCTGGAATCTAAACAGAAAACTGTTATTTTTATCAGGCTTATTGGCTTATCAGTAATGGCTATTGATTATTGTAAATTGTATATGTTTTTGAATTCATTACTTGCAAGATTAATCGCCATTCATTGTCAGTTAGGCCATTATCTTAACTTTATTGTCTAGACTTGTGATTAGCTCTGGAGTGCATGTCTTCAGAACGAAAGGCAGGTTGTTGCTTGATCCCAAGTACATGCAGAAAATGTTAGGGATATTCAGCAGGTCAGGAAGCATCTGTGGATATGAAAGCAGATGATGATTCATCTTTTAACCAAGCATTTAAAGTTTCAGAAAAAGAGAGAACAAGGGGGTTACGAAAGAGTGCAAAGAAAATTTACATGGATGTGGCTGGAAAGTTGAGGATCTGAGTTAAAGGGAAAGGCTGAATAAGTTACACATCTACACTTTATGCGGAGATTGAGAAATGTAGGTCTCCCCGCCCCTATTCAAACAAGTTTCTGCAGGAGCACCACCTGGAGTATCCCCTCTGACTGCATCATTGTGTGATCTGGAAGCTGCAAGGTATCGGATCACAATACCCTACAGGAGATCGTAAAAACTGAGTGGATCACCATGGTCCCCTCCCCCCACTGTGACATTTACTGGGAGCTTTGCAAACAAATGGTCTGAAGCATTGTTGAGGATCCCCAACAGCCATCCCACGATCTCTTTGACCCACCACAGTCAGGAAGGGGAGAGAACTGCATTGGGACTAGGGCTATCGGCTTGAGTAACACCTTCTCCCCTCAGGCTGTGAGACTAATGAATACCCTGTCACCACTGAGGTCTCGTCACTAGGACAGTGAGCTGTTTACCTGTGTTGCACACTACATGGCACTTGAATTGAATTTTATTTGTGTTAATATTTTGTTTTATGTACTGTGTGTGATATATGTTTTATGGGTGCACTGTGGTCCGGAGGAACATTGTTTCATTCGGTTGTATATATGACCATCAACTAGAAATTGAACTTGGGACTTTTTCCTTGCAGCATCAGAGAATGAGGGGAGGTTTAATAGTGATGTACAAAATTATGAGGGGTATTGCAAGCAGGCTTTTTCCATTGAGGCTGGGTGACTCTAGAGCTAGACATCATGGGTTGAGGGCATAAGGTGGAATAGTTAAAAGGAAGCTGATGGGAAACCCCACTCAAGAGGGCGGTGCAAGTGTGGAGCAAGTGGTGGATGCAGGTTTGATTCCAACATTTCAGAGAACTTTGGGTAAGTACATGGATAGGAGGGACATGGAGGACAATGGTCCATGTGCAGGTCGCTGGCAGTAGGCAGATTAATAGTTTGGCACAGACTAGGTGGGCAATAGGACACGTTTCTGTGCTGTGGAGCTCTATCAGACTATGACTGCCGCCATGGCTAGATCAAAGGTTCACACCTTCAATACAACGGCTTGGGTGTTGCCTAATCCCAATCACAAAGAGTGTGTGTTAGAGATATTCAGCCGGTATCTGTGGATATCAGGGCAGATGATGATTCAAATGGATGACCTTTTATTAAGCAGTTTTAATTGCAGAAAAACAGGAAGGAAGGAGAGAACAAGGAGGATATAATTACGATGATAGCGCCAAAGCCAAGGGATACTGATGTCGTAAATGGCGATGCTGCCGGGCAGAAAGCCTCCTTTATAGAAGGGATCTGACTGGAGGTGATATAACCGGGAGACAAATGTGAACTGAGCGTCAGGGGAAAAACAAGTGGAGAGGTCTATTAGTAAGGCGAGTGGAATGTTGACATTTACATCAACCCTGATCCACCTAATCCTCAGCTCTATCCTGCATCAGCAGCTCTTTTCATCATGCGGCTCAAACTGAACTGACTAAAGGCTGTCTCCTCGACTGGGGAGATCTCAAGAGGGAGCCAGGAAGGGTCATCCACTCGACAGGACTGATTGATGCTTCCTCCCTGGCATCAACATGCTAGATAGAGCCATTACTGACAACGTTGTGAACTGTTTCAAAGCCAAACACATTTTTGTGGTTGTAGTGTATTAGGAAATTCCTCGGGATTGATGAAGGATACACATTCCACTCTGTGTCATGGAACACTTCAGTACAGAGAAAGGGCCCCTTGACCCATCTAGGTCATGCTGAGATATTAAGCCGCCTAATCCAACTGACCTGCACCCAGACCACAACGCCCCCCCCATACCCCTCCCATCCAAAAGCGTATGGAACCCTGAGATTCATCTTCTGTTACCATACGCTGTTTCATCACAACATGTGGACGACACAATATAAAAGAAGGAATTCAAAACAAGTTGGCCAAAAGTTGCCATTGAACTTCCCCATAGTAAAATCTACCACCCTTCCCCCCATTTACCAGGAGTGTTGCAAATGAAGGGCCTGAAGTATTGTTGAGGATCCCCACCACCCATCCCACAATCTCTTTGACTCACTACCACCAGGAAGGAGGTACAAGAGCATCAAGACTGGGACTGCTAGACTGCGTAACAGCTTCTTCCCCTAGACTACGAGACTAATGAATACCCTGCTACCACCAAGGTGTTGTCATCAGTACTGCAAGCTGTTTACCTGTGCTGTACACTACATGCATGTTGAATTATATTTTATTAACTTATTTGTGGTAATATTTTGTTCATGTGTGTTATGTGATATACGTTTTGTAGGTGCACCGTGGTCAATAAGAACATTGTTTCATTTGTTTGTATGTACGTACAGTCACATGACAATAAACTTGAACTTGAACTTCCTTGATATGCAGAATAGAATGGGTTAAAAAGTACTAAATTGATACAAGCCTTCAATTTGATACGGGAAAACTTGATAGGACCATCCAACATTCCAAAGAAGTCTAGGTTAGTTGTTTAACTGGTCACAAGGGTGTAACACTAAAGAAGCAGGTGAGGAGAAGACAATATAGAACATTACAGTACGGCACAGGCCTTTCAGCCCACCATGTTATGCTGACCTCTTAACCTACTCGAAGATCTCTCTAACCCTTCCCTCCCATACAGCCCTCCATTTTTCCATCATCCTTTTTTCTTTGATGTATAAATGGAGAGTTGCATTAAATGTCCCTAATTTAGCTGCCTCTACCACCACCCCTGGCAAGGGCATTCCACACACCCACCACTCTCTGTGTAAAAATCTACTTCTGACATCCCCCCCACCCCCACGCACACTCCTCCAATCACCTTAAAATTCTGTTCCCTTGTATTAGCCACTTCTTCCTTGGAAAAAGTTTCTGGCTGTCCACTCAGTCTGTGCCTCCTATCATCTTGTATAACTTGATCAATCTGAACGTGTTTGCCTTCAGCATTGTTTTAACCTACAGCTCAAGCCACATGAGCATGTGAAAAATCTGAGCCTGCCTTGTATCTCTCAGTGCAGTGGATCAGTAGGCCTCGCTTCCTCTGGGATGTATTTACTCCTCACATCCAACAGGGAAGTGACACTGATCGTAACTGTCCGCAGTATATGGAATTTCCCACCCTTAAATCCAATCCCCATTCCTGCAGTCCACGACCTCCTCTACTGCCATAACGAGGCCACTCTCAGAGCAGAGGGGCAGCACCTCATATTCCATCTGGGTAGCCTCCAAGCTGATGGCAGAAAAACTGATTTCTTTAATTTCTGTTGATTTTCCTCCCTCCCCTTTTGCTCTTCTTCCATTCCCCATTCCGGCTCCCCTTTTATCTTTTCTCTTTTCCTCACCAGCCTATCACCACCCTCTAGGATCCCTCCTCCTCCCCGCATTTCCCTCATGGTCCGCTCTCCTCTCCTATCTGACTCGTCTTCTGCAGCCGTCTACCTTTTCTACCTATCACCTCCCAGCTTCTCACATCATTCCCCCTTCCCCAACCTTCTGATTCTGGTTTCTTCCCCCTTCCTTTCCAGTCCTGTAGAGGTAGAAACTCTTTATTGCTTTCTGTAGGTGCTGAGTCCCTGCAGCATTTTGTCTGTGTTACTCTGACAATAACCAGTGGAAGATATGGTCAGGCTGCTGACTGATTTTCTCAGCAGGTCGGCCCGAAACGTTGACTGTTTGTTTTCACGGATGCTGCCCAACCTGCTGAGTTCCTCCAGCGTGTTGTGCGTGTTGCTTTGACCCCAGTGTCTGTGAGTATTTTGTGTTTGATTTGCTACTCTTCGGATGTTCACCATGACATGGCCATTCTAAATAGATTGAGTTGATTCTCCTCCTTTTCTTGAAATGTTTTAGCACCTGCTCAAAGTTGAGTCATCCATAACTTATGGAAACACTTTATGACATACCACAGGAGCAAACATGGCAGTAACCCAACCTGTCAGATGCATATTCTTTGATGTCCAAGAAACTGTCCCTTGTTATTTATATCTCTTAGCAGAGAGAAAGACCATTTGCCTTGACGTATCTGTGTGATGGGTTAAATTGTTGTTCTCAGTTTCCTTGGATGGAGATCAGCATGAGACTAAAACCAGGAAAGAGAAGATGCTAAAAAAACACAAAATGCTGGCAGAACTCAGCAGGCCAGACAGCATCTGTGGGAGGAGGTAATAACAACGTTATTACTTTTTTTATTTACGTTAATTACGTTTTTTATTTATTTCCAGCATCTGGAGGTTCACTCGTGTTGCCAAAGAGAAGATGCTGCCTGTTTGTGCAGTGATATTATGAATAACTACTCTATTGTTCACACCATGTGTTCTCAAGTTCAAAATCAATCTCAAGTTTATTGTCATCTGACTGTACATATCTACAACGGAACAAAACACCATTTTCCTGGACCACTGTGCACCCACAAAACATATCACACACAGCACATGATATGTTAATAAAATGTAATTCAAAATCCATATAGTGCACAGCACTGGTTAGCAGTAAACAGATCCCCATCCTAGTGATGAGACCGCGATAGTATCAGGGTACTCATTAGTCTCACAGCCTTCATCTACAATGCTCATGGTAAATGTCAGAAAAGGGGGCAATGGAGACCCTGCTGATCCTCTTGCCACTTTTTACTATCGTCTGTGGAGTCTCAGGCCTTGCAGCTTCTGTACCACCCAGTGATGCAGGCAGACAGGACACTGTCGAACGTTATCAGAATGGGGGTCTCAACCTCCTCAGACTGACAGGCTTCCTTGACTACTGGGGAGGTTTTTGTGGATCAAGGTTAGATCATCCTTTATGCGCACACTAAGGAACTTTGTGCTCTTCATGACAGAACCGTTAATATGCAATGGTGGGGGGTTCTGAGATCTTCTGCATCTTCCATTCACGAGCCTCTATGTATGCATGAAGTGGCCACTTTATTAGGTATGCCTGCACATCTGCTCACAAATACAAATATCTAATCTACTAATCACGCGGCAGCTCAATGGATAAAAACATGCAGATATGGTCAAGATGCTCCTTTGATGTTCAGACCGAACATCACAACGGCGAAGAAATGCGATCTAAGTGACTTTGTCTGTGGAATGATTGTTGGTGCCAGACAGGGTGGTTTGAGTTTCTCAGAAACTGCTGATTTCCTGGGATCTTCATGCGCAGCAGTTTTCAGAGTTTACAAAGGGTGGTGCAAAAATCAAAAAAACTATCCAGTGAGAGGCAGTTCTGTTGGAAACATGGCTAGTTATGAGAAAGGTCAGAGGAAAATAGTCAGACTGTTTTCAGCTGACAGGAAGGTGACAGTAACTCAAATAACCACGTGTTACAACAGCGGTGTGCAGAAGAGCATCTCTGAATGCACAACACATTGAACCTTGAAGTGGATGCACCACAACAGCAGAAAACCACAAACAGGCACTCAGTGACAACTTTATTAGGTTTACACCCCTTATACAGACTCTCTATGTGTAAAAGTTCACTAAGGCAACAATAAGGTTAAGAAGCTGGCAGAGATAGGGTGCAGACAGTGTGTGGTCACCCAGGCTGAACATGGTTTTCTGAAAGCCTAGCCCTTGTACAGCTTTTCCATTCAAGACTGGAAGCCAAGGACACTGAGCATACCAAGACAAAGTGAAGATGAACATCAAAGCTTCGAGATCATTAACTATTGAACAGTTATTTTACTAATTCTCAAGTACTTTTGATGTTAACACATAGACTTAATTGGTTATTAACACCTGAAATATGTATTATGATTGGTACTTAAATATGGGACACAAAATTGCACAATGATTTTTTTTTTTAGGTCAGTGTTTGTACACAACTGCCACTCACAGTCCAGCCCTACATCCCTGTCATGAGAGGTGGAAATGGGTTGGGCCAGCCAACAGGGCTCTGGTGAAGCTGGAGAAGCAAATCCCCTGTACAGTGGATACAATGGATTGCAGAAGCATTAATGAACTCCAACCACACCACCGACTTCAGAGGACAAGGGAGACGGGAGGTCATGGATGGTCTGTGTGCCATTGGCAGATAATGGCCCAAGTAAGCAAGTATTTGTATACAGCTAGTCAATTTCTGTACAGTGATGGCATTGCTCAATTCAGACTTCAGGACGGTGTGATGACATGGACCATGTTATTTCCTTTGTGCACAAGTCAATAAATTGTTTTTGAGGAAGGAGTGCAAGTTTTCAGAGATCAGCTAACTAGATGTAATGAATTAAAATAATGCAGATGGAAAAGATGGGTATTGAGTAAGCATACTGTACTGTAAATTTACAGTTTTTCTTTAACTACTAACTTTTCCTGAGATTTAATCTAATGGAGGAAATCTTATTCGAGGACATAACGAAGTACATTGGTGAAGCTAGAACAGTGAGTTGTGGTTTTTATGGCTTTTAGTAGAGCACTTGATAAAGTTTCCCATAGTAGGCTTATTCAGAAAGACAGGAGGCATGGGATCTAGTGGACCTAGTGAATTCTTGTGGGAAATTTTATATCAGATCATGAGAGGTGAATAGAAACAGCCAGGGAAAGGAAAGCAAAAGTTAGGGGACATAGGTTTAAGGTGAGAGGGGAAAGAATTAAAAGGAACCCAAGCGGTGACTTCCTCATGTTGATTGTGGTGGTTATATGAAATGAGCTGCCAGAGAAAGTAGTTAAGGCTGGTACTTAATGTCATGTTTGTTTTTTGTAAAGACAAACTGTGTGGGTGAAAATGCTGGAACTTTTTTATTTACAAATTTACAGCAATGGCTTTTGCTCTGGTCCAAGCATGTGCAATAAGCTCAGTCACATCATTTCCAGTTCTGGGGTGAACAGGCTGCATTGCCCACGGGGAACTGAAGTTCTTCATTGTGTACATATGTAGTTCTTCATTACGCACATAATAACAAATCTCCCCCCTTTAAAGCAAAGAAACACAATACTTTGTCCTCATAAACTTACAAGAAACAAGAATGATTTCCAACAGAGACATTTACATTAACTTCAATTGTAATGAGCAAGTACAGACCTTTATTAAGACCTTTATTTGGTCAACCCACGAAAAGCGGGAGGTCCCGACAACATCCCTGGACGTGTGCTCAAGGAACGGACCGATGTATAAGCAGATGTCCTGACAGACATTTTCAACATCTCCCTTAGTCAAGCCATTGTCCCCAGATGCTTCAAAATCTCCACAATCATCCCTCTAGCAAAGAAATCAGTTGTAGCCTGTCTGAATGATTACCGTCCCGCTGTCCTGACCCCCATAGTGATGAAATGTTTTGAACGGCTTGTCAAGCCTCATATCACAGCCAGCCTCCCCTCATCGCTGGATCCTCTACAGTTTGCTTATCGTCCCAACCGCTCTACGGAGGACGCAATATCCACCACACTGCACACAATTCTCTCTCACTTGGACAACAAAGACACTTATGCCAGAATCCTGTACATTGATTTCAGTTCAGCGTTCAATACCATCATTCCGCAGAACTAGTGGAGAAACTGTCGCTGCTTGGCCTTTACACTGCCATGTGTCGCTGGATTCTGGATTTCTTGACAGAGAGACGATAGTCAGTCCGTGTTGGCAGGTACATCTCTGACTCCATCACACTGAGCACTGGATCCCCACAAGGCTGTGTGCTTAGCCCATTGCTGTTTACACTGCTAAGACATGACTGTGCAGCCAGATTCAAGGAGAACCTGATCATTAAATTTGGTGGTGCTCATCAGCAAAAATTATGAAACAATGTACAGGGAGGATGCTAAGCACCTAGAGAGCTGCAGCAGTGACAACAACTTGATGCTTAACGTCACCAAAACCAAGGAGATGATCATTGATTTCAGACGGTCTCAGCCTGAGCACACACCCCTCAGCATCAACGGCTCCACAGTGGAGAGAGTGGAAAACATCAAGTTCCTTGGGGTGCAGATCTCAGACAATCTCTCCTGGTCCAGGAACACCACTGGGATTGTGAAGTGAGCCCAGCAGAGATTGCACTTTTTGAGGAAGCTTAAACAAGCATCACTCCCCACTAACATCTTAACTACATTCTACAGAGGAGTGGTTGAGAGTGTGCTGACCTTTTGCATCACAACCTGGTACTCCAGCTGCAGTGCTGACGACAAAAAAGCCGTGCAGAGGGTGGTTAGGGGAGCAGAGAAGGTTATTGGGGTCTCCCTATCTTCCGTCCAAGACCTCTTTCAGAGTCGATGCCTCCAGAAGACACGGTACATCATTAAAGACACCTCACACCCTCTACATGAACTGTTTGTTCTTCTACCATCAGGTAAACTTTAAAGGAGCATCAAAACTAAAACCACAAGGCTACTAAACAGCTTCCTCCCACAGGCAGTCAGACTGCTGAATAGCTGCTCTATCTGACTCTGCTTTGGACACTTTTAACTTGCACTGGACACTTACAACTTGTTTTTAACTGACATGTGGCTGTTGTGTTTTACTATTTATTGTTATGTTTATTATTTAGTGTTGCATTTGTTATGTTATGATTGCACTGCTCCTGGGAAACGCTGTCTCATTCTGCCCTGCAGAGCTGAGGTATAGTTAGAATGACAATAAAGTTTTGGAATCTTGAATCTTATTCACTCGGAATTTCTCAATCAATCTCCCAGGTACCTTTTTTCCCGATCTTTTCGATCTGCCATTTGTTTCCACAGATGTATTGCTTTCCTTTGCTGCATGAGTGCTAGTGTCTCTTTCAGAACTTTGATTAGCATGTTCATTTGTTTCACATCCTCCTGCCAAGATCCTAACTGTTTGTCTCTGTTCTTGTCCTTGCTGTGTGACCATAATTTATTCCACGTGCCTCATAATGCAGCCCTGGACGACATACATCTGATCAGTGAGTTCCAACAGATTCTGTCTCAATTCACAGAGCTCCTTCTGTTGGCCACTTATCATGGATAGCATCTCCTCCTCTTGGTTTGCACAGCTGCTCGTGGTCCACAGTGTGGAGGTCGTTGCTGCCTGTCGCCTGAGGTGCTGTCACTGTTGCTTGCCCGTGCTTCAGCTGTGTCGCGGTGGGCCGCTGCGGGGTGTGCTGCACTGCCCCGGGCTGCTGTGAGACCCGTGGTGGTTGTTGTTGCCCCTGCTGAGCCGCTTCCTGAAGCAGCCCTGCGGGAGGGCAATGGCATCAGTGCTGAGGTGGACTGTTGCCCCGACACACCCGCACGGGCTGCAGCGGGACCGCAGATCCAGGCCAAGGATGCAGGACTCTCGGATGTCGGCGTGCCACGCCTCGTGCTCCAGTGTGTTTCTCCTCACTGCGATGCGCAGCCTCCTCTTCCCTCGCATCGCCGCACAATCTGTAGCCAGCCGGACTGCTGTTTTTGTCCACCAAATTGGGAAAGGCTGGTCCGTGTTGGGGAGAACGCAGGGACAGATGAGGGGTCTGCTGGACAATTGGCAGTTCCCAATGGTGGCTGCTCTGAGCTGGGGCATGGTGCCAGTGCTGGGCAGTCCCGGGCCAAATGACCTGCCTCACCGCACCGGTAGCAGAGATCGTTCCGTGCCCGCCAGGGTTGGCAGGCACTGGTTGGACCTGTCTCACGGCTCCTCCTTGTTGGTTTCCTTTTCATCTTTGCTGACACAAGCCTGGGGTTGTTGCATGCAGGGTGACGCTGGAACACCTTGGAGGGGCTAAAATTTCTTCTGCCCTCTCTGCCTTGGCCAACGACGATGGCGATGTCAAGCAAACAAAGGTGTGGAGGGCAAGCTGTTCCTGGGCAGTGGGAGTGAACTGGGGGTGGCCATACCAAGCACAGTGGCGATCATCAGCTGCCATGCCCCCAGACTTTCTGCCATACGGCACTGTCTGCTGCCCAATTCTTCCTTCATTGCTTCCACCAATGACCTTTGCTCAAAACACCACTCCAGCGCCACTACGAGAGCCCTGTAATCACCACACACAAAATCTCCAGCGTCTGCAGATTTTCTCATGTTTGTCCTGTAATCACTCTGCTTTACCAGTGTTAGGTCATGCGGCAGAACTGGCCAGTGCTGTGGTGGCCAGTGCGATCATGTTTGCTGGTGCGTGCTGGGGCAGCAGGCTGAGGGTAGCAGACACCAACAGAGTCAACAAATTCATTCATAAGGCCAGTGATGTTGTTGGGGTGGAACTGGACTCTCTGACGGTGGTGTCTGAAAAGAGGATGCTGTCCAAGTTGCATGCCATCTTGGACAATGACTCCCATCCACTCCATAATATACTGGTTAGGCACAGGAGTACATTCAGCCAGAGACTCATTCCACCGAGATGCAACACTGAGCGTCATAGGAAGTCATTCCTGCCTGTGGCCATCGAACTTTATAACTCCTCCCTCGGAGTGTCAGACACCCTGAGCCAATAGGCTGGTCCTGGACTTATTTCCACTTGGTATTATTAGCTTATTATTATTTAATTATTTATGGTTTTATATTGGTATATTTCTTCACTATTCTTGGTTGGTGCGACTGTAACGAAACCCAATTTCCCTCGGGATCAATGTCTGTTTTCTGTCTGGCATCTGACTTGCACAAGGTAAGGTTCCAGGCGGTTTGTACCATCATATCCAGGGAGCTTCAGGCGTGAAGAGCAGATCCTCGAGGCTCTTTGTTCTTCCTCTTGCTCCAGTGGCGTCTGCCATGGTGCCCATCCTCCCATGGCTACGGCATCTTGGTTTCCCAGCGTGGGTCGCTGTGGAGGCGAATGATGTGCTCTGCTCTGTTTTCCCAGAGCTGGGTACACTCGCTCCGTCGGGGCTCCCCGGGAAGGCACAATGCTCGGTTCCCAGGTCCTTTCCCCCAGGTCCCGTCTTCATAAGCCCTGCCCGGGGGTGCAGGGAAGACATGTTGCTCGGTCCCTCGTCTGACTCCCCGGATCTCAAGGCACTCTATCCAACGTCATAGCTCTTCAATCTCATCATTGATCTTGCATCCCACTCCTGACACCAGTGTGGCGAGCATTTGGTCCTACTGACAGACAAGGAAGCTCTTTAACTCAACAACCGTTTTATTGTGATAGACACAAAACAGACCAGACGCCATAACCCGGAGAGTGAACCCAACCCATCTCACACCAATGGGGGAAGTGACCATCACACCCTGGTTACAGTCAGGGTGTCCCACAAATACACAAGTGATTAACTGTATAACCCAAGCTAAAATGTAACAATAAACAAACTGGAACTTCCCACCATAATCCCACAAAAGCATTTTAACACAAGAACAGTAAACAGTTCGGGTTATTAGAAACGAAGGGGAGGGCTGTCAACCACACACCCCGTCCCCCCCACAGAGTGTCGCAATTCACTGTTTGAAGCATTTCCAGTTACCTGTTAAATTGCCAGTAAATTGCATTAGTGCTGGAGGATCTAGGGTATCCATTAAGGGGATTTTCGGTGTCTCTCACCTTAATCTCTTGGTGAACTTCTGGAATAGTGTGCTGTGTCAGCTGACCTCACTTGCTTCCAACACAGATTTCTTTTCCCCACGTGGCCAATTTACCTACTGACCCGCACGTTTACTGAAAGTGGCAGGAAACCGGAGCACCCGGAGAAAATCCACATGGTCACAGGGAGAACATGCAAACTCCTTATAGACAGCAGCAGGAATTCAACACAGGTTACCAGTGTTGCTATATTATTACGCTAATCCTTACACTATTGTGATTGGAAGAAAGTATAGGGGGGATGTCAGAAGTAAATTTTTTACACAGAGAACAGTGAGTGCATGGAACACACTGCAAAGGATGATGGTCAATACAGATACCTCAGGGACATTTAAGAGACTCATAGATAGGCACATGGATGATAGGAAGTGGAGAGCAAAGTGGGAGGGAAGGGTTAAGTTGACCTTACTGTAGATTGAAATGTCAGCACAACATTGTGGGCCAAATTTTCTGGTGTTCTAAGTTTTATTCAGAGCATACTCCAAAGATAAACACCAACAATAGGAGTGATGAACAAATTGGATCTAATCCTGATTTGTGCAACAAATTATAGAGAGGCCTGTTGGGAAAGGTTTGTTAGAGTACTGGTCTCTGATTTCACAGTAGCCAAAACAATTTGCAAGTATTTTGGTAATTCGTCAAAATTATACTATTTTGGCTCTGCAATTAAGTCTAAGAAATATTAAAGTAAGTTTTTTGGAAGGCTGTCTACAGGAATTCCTACAGAAAGTATAGTGCTGAAATTGCCGGTATGGTGCTGATTGTATCAATCTCAATTCTTTTTCTTTTCAGTTGCTTGATTAATAAGAATGTTATTAAAGTCAGGTGGTTTAAATTATATCCAAAAGCCACTTTACTGCTTTTATTACTTAACTTAATGTGCAGATATGAAGTACAGAGTAGAGCAAGGACGTTCTGTATTATTAATGGCACTTCTTTCATTCAAATTCTATCACTACCAGCTGTACCTCCACAGCCGTATAGCTAAGGATGTAATACTGAGGATTAATAGGGCATTGGTTGGAGAGCTCTTGGAGAATTGTGAGCAGTTTTGGGCTGATTTTGGAGACGGTCCAGAAGGGGTTCACAAGAATGACCTCAGAAATGAAAGGGCTAATGTATAAGGAGCATTTGATGGCTCTGGTTTGTACTTGCTGGAGTTTATAAAAACCAGAGGGAACTCGCTGAACCCTTTCAAATACTGAAAGGCCAAGGCAGAGGGGTCGTGGAAAGCATGTTTTTTATAGTGTGGGAATCTAGGACCAGAGAGCACAGCCTTAGAGTAGAGGAGCATCCATTTAGAATGGGTAGGAGAAGGAATTTATTTAGTCAAAGGATTCAGATGTTTCAAAGGTACATTTAATGTCAGAGAAATGTATACAATATACATCCTGAAATTCGTTTTCTTCGGAACCATCCACGAAAACAGAGGAATGCACCAAATAATGAACGACCCGTTAAATGTTAGAAGTTCCCCCAGCTCCCCCTCCCATGTGTAAGCAGCAGCAAAGCAACGACACCCCCCCAAGAAAAAAAATAATCAGCACCCCCACCGCAAAGCATCAGTAAAGACACGGACCTGGAGTACCCCAAAGTCTACTCGTTCACCCGGTATTCGACATACCACAGGCTCTCACTCTCTCTCCCTAATAAGGGAAAAAGGGGTGCCTTCATTTCACAGTAAGAGGGGAGTCATACCTTGTCAAATCTTGCTGATTTATGATGTTAGAAGTCCGTTGTGTAGCTTTTTCTGACCTCTGCGCCCAAAGAACTTGGGTCTCTGGACACACAGCCCGCAGCCAGCTTGCTGCCTTCGTCTCCCATGACACACCGATTTCTTGCAGAGGCAGCCACCTTCAGTCCGCCCGCCTCCAGAGCTACGACATCCCGAAACTCCAAAAGCGCGCTACTCTTCTAAGCCATGCCCTCGGTATAGTGAATAACAGCCAGTCGTGAGACCCTGAGAGCGGGTCCCATTCCTGCAAAGAACCAAAATCAGTGTAACTCCAGGTCAGGGTCTTCAAAAGAACCCTGAAAGGCAAAAATCAAGATCTTAAAGATGGAAATAGAGCTGTTTCCGAAGATGCAAGCAAAGGAGTCGCCATTAGGCGCCATCGACGTCCTAAGCTGCACCCCCTTCAGAGAGAACTGAAGGGGTGATGGCTCTGAAGGACCAAGAAAGGGTGATGACTTTTAAACACAAGAGATCTTGCAGATCATAAATCTGAGAAAGTCTGCAGATGCTGGAAATCCAAAGCAACACACACAAACCGCTGGAGGAACTCAGCAGGTCGGGCAGCATCTGGAGAAAGTAATAAACAGTCAATAGTTTGGGCTGAAACCCTTCATCAGGACTGAGACAGAAGGAGCAAGATGCCAGAATAGAAAGGTGCAAGGAGGATGGAAGATGATAGGCGAAGCCAGGCAGGTGGGAAAGATAAAACACTGGAGAAGAAGGAATCTGATAGGAGAAGAGAGTGGACCATGGGAAGGGAAGAAGCAGGTGTCCCGGGAGAGGTGACAGGTAGGTGAGGAGAGGTAAAATATCATAGTATATCATAATATCATAGAATAAAGGAAGAGGGTAGAGGGAAGGAATTTTTTTTACCAGAAGGAGAAGTGGGTATTTATGACATCAGGCTGACGGTGACCCAGGCAGAATATAAGTGTTTCTCCTCCACCTTGAGGGTGAACTTTTCTTCCCACAAGAGAGGCCGTACATGTTGGAACAGGAATGGGAATCAGAATTAAAATGTTTGGCCAGCAGGAAGTTTCACCTTTGGCGATGGAGCGGAGTGGCTTGACGAGGTGGTTCCCCTATTTACGATGGGTTAGAGGAGGTCACATTGGGAGCACTGGACACAATAGGAGACTCTGGAAGATTGACAGAAGCGTTGCCTCAACTGAAAGGACTGTTTAGGGCTCTGAATGGAGGTGAGGGAGTTGTTATCTGAGCAGGTGGAGCATTTAAGCTACTCGCAGGGATAAATGCCAGGAGAGAGACGAATGGACAGGGGAATTGTGGAAGGACTGATCCCTGCAGAAAGTGGGAGGAGGTAATGATATGCTTAGTGGTCAGATCCCTTCGTAGATGGCCTGAGTTGTGGAGGATGACGTGTTGGGTGCAGAGGATGATGGGCCGGTTGGTAAGGACAAGAGGAACTCTATCCTTGTTAAGGCTTGAGGAAGATGTGGTGTGGACAGAAATTTGGGATATAGATGAGCTCCAGGTCAGGGCAGAGAGACGGAAACCCTATTGTTTGAAGAAGGGGGACATTCCAGAAAGCAGCACCCTGAGAACAGATGTGGTGAAGGTGAAGGAACTGAGGAAAGGGAACAGTATGTTTACAGGAGATGAGGTGGAGTAGGGAATAGTCAAAATAACCACTGGGATCGGTAGGTTACTGCAAATACTGGAAATCCAGATGTTGGAGGAACTCAGCAGGTCAGGCAGCACCTATGGAAATGAACAGATGTCCCTGGAAATGATGAAACAGTGTCAGGCTGAGCCTTTTCATCACGACTGGAAAGGAAGAGGGAAAATGCCTGAATAGGAAGGTGGAGGGAGGGGAAAGAATACAAGCTGGAAGTTGATAGGTCGGAGAGTGAGGATGGAGCAGGAAGCCGGGAAGTGATAAGTGGAAAAGACAAAAGGCAGGAGGAATCTGACAGGAGAGGACAGTGGATCATGGAAGAAAGGGAAGGAGGATGGACATCAGAAGGAGGAGACAGATTGGGGAAATGAGGAAGCAGGAAGAGGAAGGGAAAAAGTACTGGAAAAGCAGAAATCAATGTTCATGTCAGCAGGCTGGAAACAAACTATGAGTCCACAATCAATTCCCTGATTTTGCTGACATTGAGTGCAAAGTTGTTGTCGAGACACCACTCATCCAGCTGATCAATCTTGATCATTGTGTCATCACAACTTTCACAAGTTTATGGATAGCATGTGGATAGCATGTGGATAGCATGTGGATAGCACGTGGATAGCACGTGGATAGCATGTGGATAGCACGTGGATAGCACGTGGATAGCATGTGGATAGCACGTGGATAGCATGTGGATAGCACGTGGATAGCACGTGGATAGCACGTGGATAGCACGTGGATAGCACGTGGATAGCACGTGGATAGCACGTGGATAGCATGTGGATAGCATGTGGATAGCACGTGGATAGCACGTGGATAGCACGTGGATAGCATGTGGATAGCATGTGGATAGCATGTGCACCATGGGTGCAGTGGGAGGAGAGCAGTAGGCTAAGCACCCGTGCTTGAGGTCCTCCGGTGTTGATTATCAGTGAGGTGGAGAAGTTATTTCCGATTCGTGCAGTTCGTGGCCTTCCAGTGAGGAAGCTGAGGGTCCAGTTGCAGCAAGAGGTACAGAGTCCTAGGTTTTGGAGCTTTTTGATCAGAACTGTAGAAAATATTGTACTAAACGCTGAGCTGTAGCCAACAAACAGCAGTCTGGTGTAAATATTAGTATTGCACAGGTGATCCAAGGTCACGTAAAGAGTCAATGTGATCCAATCTACTGTAGACCTATTCTGGTGACAGGCAAATTGCAGTGGGTCTAGGTCCTTGCTCAGGCAGGAGTTGATTCTAGCCATAACCAACCTCTCAAAGCACTTCATCACCGTAGGTGTGAGTGCTACTGGATGATTGTCATTAAGGCAGCTCAGCCAGCTCTTCTTGGGCACTGGTATAATTGAAGCCCTTTTTGATCTGCTTACCCTCTTGAAAGGTGTTCTGACGTCGGCCTCTGGGACAGAGATCACAGAGTCACTGGAAGCTGCAGGGAGCCGCTAGCTGTAGTTTCATTCTCTCTTTCAAAGCAAGCATAAAAGAAGTTGAACTTGTCTGGGAGTGAAGTGTCGCTGGCATTGATGATATTTTTGGGTTTTGCTTTGTAGGAAGGAATGGCCTGCAGACCCTGCCAGAGTTGACATGTATCTAACTGTCCCTCTGACCTCAATCGGAATTGCTCTTTTGCCCCTGAGTCAGCCCTCTGTAAGTCATACCCTGTCTTCTGGTATAGTCCTAGATCACCAGACTTGTTCTAGTCTCAGCAGACTACAAATCTCCTGGTTCATCCATAGCATTTGATTCAATACATACAGTAAGCATGCACTCATCCACACAGGTTTCAATGCAGTCAGTGACAGTTGTGGCATACTCATTCAGACTTGAGGATGAATCCCTGAATAGTGTTCAGTTCACCGACTCAAAGCAGTCCTGCGTGAGCTCCTCCACCTCCCTTGCCTATACCTTTTTGGTCCTCACTACTGATGCTGAAGTCATCAGACTCTACCAATAAGATCTCAAGACAGATAACTGGACCTTCCAAATTGTGGGTATGGGATAGCACGGTAAGTGCTCTTGATCTTGGTGGAACAGTTGGTCATTTGTTGGCTCCTCTGGTACCACAAATGATTTGTTGGTAATAATTATAGAGAGATTATTTAGAAGGTCCCCGCTGGTCACCTTATACTACATACTATTCCTCTTTGCCTCATAATGTTATATAGTGCCAACTTCCTCCACTCCGGGTAAAACAAGCTCAGCCTGTCCAGTGTCCCATTATAACTGTAACGTCCTGCTGTATGCAGCCTTGTGGTGAACCTTCTCTGCAATCTCACCAGTGCAACCTCATCTTGATTTATGTGGCGACCAGGGCTGTGCACTACGCTCCAGTGTCTGCTTTAGTTTCAGACTCCCATTCAGGTTAATTTATCACATAAACATGGAAACATACAGTGAAAAGTGTCACCTGATAACAACAGCAAAACAAGCCCCTTTCCTCCGTCCCACCCACCCCCATGCGCACATGGACATGGACAGTCCTCCAGACCTCCTAGTGATAGCATTGTGGACAAGTCGATGTACTGTATATAAGCTATTCTTGTATGTTTACTAAGTGTTTATTGTTATTTATGCTGGTTGTGATTTGTGCTCAATCAGATCGGGAGT